>NW_017536993.1:73403-142230 GCF_001853355.1 Bactrocera latifrons | reverse complement strand
TATGGAGCCAAGAAATACGTGTACTAAGTTTCATCATGATATCTCAATTTTTACTCAAGTTACAGCTTGCACGGACGGACGGACAGACAGACAGACGGACGGACGGACAGACATCCGGATTTCAACTCTACTCGTCACCCTGATCACTTTGGTATATATAATCTTATATCTGACTCTTATTATATTCTACGAAAAGATGCGGCGACTAACAGAAAGTTTCAATACAGGAGCATACTCTTGTAGAAAACCCAGAGGTGATCTCGTGACAGATGCCCAGGACATACAAAAATTATAGAGGGAAGACTTCTCCAGACTACAGAAGGGTAGTGAAACCATAACACCAGAATATGGTGAACTCGATTACCCAATCGATGACGATGGAGCGGACGTTCGATTGTCCGACAATGAGAACATTCGAATAGCAATAAACCCTCTGAAGAATAACAAAGCGGAGGGGGCCGATGGATTGCCGGCCCGGCTATTCAAAATTGCCTTAGAAATATTCGACTTTAACTATAGTAGAGCTCAATAATGGTAAAAGGCTCCATACTGCTTAAGAAATTTGGTAGTCTCAAGAGGAATCAGTTACGGTTTCTAACTACACAATTACTTCTGATTAGAAACTTTTAAAATAAGAATAGATCGAATTAAATTAACTAATACTGATTTACTTATTATATAATACCAAGATTATATATATATATAGAGTATCAGCTTCAAATATTTGACCGTCATCTATATAAAAACTCTTAGTTTAATATTAAAAATTCATGATTATATAAACATATAGACATTTATAACGATTACACATACACTACATTTGTTTATTAGAAACCTTGCGGGATGGTGTGGCCGCAGAACAATTTAACCAAATTACATGTCTCTCAGCGTAAGCACCTTCATTAAAAATTTAATAAGTGAACACTTGCCGTTGACACAGATACAACAACAATCATAGCATTCACAACGCCCACACAAATACATACACATGTGTATAGGTATCTACATATATGCATGGACTTCAGTTAAAATGCACCAGCTGCCGGTTGTGCCCCATCAATTGCTACACCAAATGTTACAATCGTCATTTGCATATTTCGCATCTTTATCCAAAATAGGATTACGCCCAAACGAGAGGATTGTTGAAGAGAGAGTTTATAAGGTTACGTCAAATATAATTTTCGTGTTCTAGTTAAGAATCTTATGTGTGAGCAGTTGTAAGTTCACTGTTAAATAAGCAAATTTATTTATAGAATTTTTGGGGTCTGTTAGAAGAAAAAAATATGTTGATGTTTCTAGATGAGATAATGAAAAATCTTAAGAAGTTGTCACAAAGAAATCTATTAAAGTGATTTAACGTACAAGTTTAAGCTTATAAAATTCAGAATGAAGGCACTGTGTTTCAAGGAATTATATGAATCGCGGAATCATACTTCAAGAGGCGAATATAAATTTTAAATATATTATGGATAATGTAATGATTTAAATTTTTTTCGTAATGTGTAAACAATGAAGTGTGTGAGGTTGCACAATGAACCGGGTTGAGGACGTATTATAGTTTAGTTTTTTTCAGGTTTCAAACATATACTTGTATGTGAACCCAAAAAAGAACTAACTTGTTTGGGAATCAGTGACTTTTATTTTGAAAATTAAACAATTGAAGAGAAGTACATAGCTGTACAAAGTTGAGCTTATGCGAAAACTAAAAACATAAAAAGCTGCCTTGGTTTGCAATCAGCGAAGAGGTTTTACAAAACTTGCACCTTAATTTCGAGCGATATTCAAATAGATATTAGTATTTTTTTTGACAGTTGAATAGAAATAAAATTATGAAGAATTATTTTGGATGCAATACGAGGTGTGTTCAAAAAGTATCGCGAATTTTGTGTTTTTTCAAAAATTATKTATTTATTCATGAATATCTATTTTGTCCCCTTCAAAGTAGTCCCCATGAGATATTATACACTTGTGCCAACGGTTTCTCCAATCTTCGAAGCACTTCAAAAAATAATTTTTTCTTATCTTCTACCTCCTTCGATGCCGTCTTTATCTCGTCAAGAGAAGCGTAACGTCGTCCTTTCAAGGGCCTCTTCAGTTTAGGGAACAAGAAAAAGTCGCAAGGGGCCAGATCTGGGGAATACGGTGGCTGCGGCATCATTAGTGTGTTGTTTTTGGCCAAAAAGTCGCGCACAAGCAACGATGTGTGAGCAGGGCGTTATCGTGATGCAGAAGCCAATTTTTGTTCTTCCACAAATCCGGGCGTTTCTGGTGGATTGCTTCGCGCAAATTGCGCATAACTTGCAGGTAATATTCCTAATGACCGTTCTTCCCTGTGGCAAGAACTCATGATGCACCACGCCCCTGCAATCGAAGAAAACTGTCAGCAAAACGTTCGCGATACTTTTTGACCGCACCTCGTAAAACCTTTTTTCTTCAATGAAATATTTTTTTTATTGTTGCAAATTATTCAACAACACGAACCACGTCCAGGACGGCCATCAACATCAACATATCAATTGGTGCTTAAGGATCGAATATTAATAGTCAGAGATTTTACTGGCATCGTTGGATTATTTGAAGAATCAGTGAAAACCATTTGAAAGATCAATTGGGCCTATTGGGCGTCGCGTTAACGTCTTAGAAACAATACTTTTCGACTACCAGGATGCTATGAAACGTCTTATTAGTGACGATGAGTCTTACGACCCGAAAACAGATGATCAATCGACCGAATATCGTGACAAATGTGAGCCGAAGCCGAAAAACCCACGTCAAAGCAGGTCAAAAATCGAGGTTATGCTTCCAGTTTTCTTCGATTATCGAGTTGTAGTGCACTTGGTTTTTGCGCGTCGATAATGCACCTTCGCATACTTCATTCATTCTTCGTGAGTTTTTCGCCAAATTTCCAACCAATATCGTGCTGCAACCACCGTGTTCGCCTAATTTAGCTCCATGTGACTTTTGGGTATTTTTTTGGTTCAAGAGAAAAGTTCTGCGAAAGATTTATGGTCCTATGCACGTAGGCCACGGCGAATATCGCATTCGATGGAACGATGAGCTGTACGAGATATATGGCGACATTGACGTAGTTCAGCGAATTAAAAGATAGCGGCTACGCTGGCTAGGTCATGTTGTCCGAATGGACGAAAACACTCCAGCTCTGAAAGTATTCGGCGCTGTACCCGCCGGGGGAAGCAGAGGAAGAGGTGGAAGGACCAGGTGGAGAAGGACCTGGCTACGCTTGGAATATCGAATTGGCGCCACGTAGCGAAAAGAAGAAACGACTGGYGCGCTGTTGTTAACTCGGCTATAATCGCGTAAGCGGTGTCTACGCCAATTAAGAAAAAGAAGACTTTTGGGTATTCAGGAAACTCAAACCACTGCTCCGGCGAAACCGTTTTGACCGTTTTGAAAAAAAAAAAAAAAAAAAAAAAAAAAGAGGTGATTGGTTCATAGAAGACTTCTTTAATATATTCGGAAGCTGACATTGCCGGCTTGAGATCCAAAAGGATTAGAGATATTATTATATTATATATATATTATATATTTAATAACGAATTAAGTTTTTATTTGAGGCATAATATACTTATAAAAGATTTCTTGGGCCGGCTTATATAATAGAAAATTTGTGTATTAAATTTTACTAGAAGAATATAAATTATTTTAAATAAGAAAAATTTATAAAACTGATACTTATTTATCCACACAACTGAGGCACTGTAGGCAATTCATATGCTAATTGAAATGAATGAACGGCTTGTGGACGTCATGGCGTATACGTAATATCCACACAGAATAAATTTAAGCGCAGCATGCTGCCTGGATAACAACCGAAAGAAAAACAGTAACAACAAAAGCAACAATAATAACGAAACTAGAATAAGAACAACCACAGCTACAATATAGAAGTATAACACCGACAACTGCGCACTAGCACAACACCAACAAAAATGAAAGCTACAACAACAATACTAAAAGTAATCATAACGCATGCACATGAAAATATGTTTGAAATTCAAGCAGGAAATTGCACATTTCATACATTTAATGCTAATATTTTTGCATATTGCACGCTGCAGCGGACAGCGAGAGCGCGAGGATTTTCATTACGCCCACAAGGTGATGCCAATGCAAAAAGCTTAAATTATGCATACGTACATAACGGTAAATGAAGTTGCTTTTCAGTATACGGCGCATAATTCTCGACTTTTTCACGGATTAAAAACTGCCGTTGCACACACATGCGCTCATACAAGAGCGCGGCGCGGCACAAAGTGTTTCCGGTTCTGCTTTGYTTCCATTTGTGTTTTACATCATTTTTGTACGCACGCTTTGTAATGATTATTATTACGCTTGTAAGCTTCGAATTACAAACACACGCACACATGTGTATTTTATGTGTTGAGGTTCGCTCAAAGCACTGATTCTAGTTTTGAAGCACGTTTCAGCGCTTAAGCGGAAGCAATATTTGCAAAAGTTTTTCACGCTTTTGCCGCTGTGTTTTGTCTGCGTTGGCTTTAAAGTGCGTTAGTGTTGCAATGAGTGTTGTTGCGAAAGTCATATAGACATGTATGCAAAAAATGCGCTGCATGAACGAAATAATTTTTACTACATTATTTGATTACCCAAATGGGCGTGTGGCAGCATTGTTTATGCAACTTTGACTTTGCCGCACATTGTTGCACGTTTTATGAGCTATTGTTGTGGAGTACTGTGCGTCGTACGCCGCTTGCATTTAGTTAGCATTTTTCCGCAGTGTTGCATATGTCAGTAAAACCCTGTAGGAAAAAGTGTATATAAAGGAAAACCTGATGTCAAGTCAATATTCGGTATTATGCCAAAACATGCTAAATGTTTTCCAACAAATGTTTGATAAGTTCTGTAAAAGTTAAGGTACAAAATCTTAATTTTTATTAGAAATACGAAAATACTTTTTCTACTAACCAATATGTATAAAGTTGACGCCTAAATCTATGCTATATATTTTCAAGATAAAGGATTTTCTAAAAAAAAATTATACGAATGTGAGGCAGACACTTTTGACTTACGAAAAAAGGCCTCCTCATTCTGTTATAAAGAAAGCATGATACCGAGGCCGGGATCCCTGAAACCTGAGTGGGATTTTATTACTGCAGAAGTCCTTTTGGTAGACATTCGTTGACACTTATGGGCTTTTGAAGATGTCCATAAATAATTATTATTTACCAACACTTTTATGATACTGTAATGGCCAATTATCAGTTTGGAGTTAGCTGAAGAGTGGCGCAGGTTTTATAAAATACGCTTAGGATCACTATTGCCGGACAAGCATATGTAACTAAATTAACTTGGTGTATATATTCAACTATTTTATAAAGGATTTACTCTTCAAATCGAGTCAGTTGATAGTCTTCGTAGTTTCTAACAACCTCCCATAAAGCTTTTCAGGCTCTCAACGTATTTTTATGGATGTTAAAGACATATGATATCTATTACTTTAAATATACTTAGAACGGTCGACTTATATGTATATAATTTACTATGTATTAATCCCTATAATTTGACTTGTTTTTACATTATTTGAAAGCAGTATAGATTAAGGTAGATGCCTAGTGATCTACACAGCAAATAATTGAAAGATGAGCTGGCTGTAGAGCCCATTAGAGGTGACTTCAGTAAACCAAGGATGTAAAATTTCGGTTAAAGATTTCAGTCAATCTTTTGTTTGTTCGGCAGAGGAATACTCTCTTGGTTAGCGACTCAACCTTTACACTACATAGCATATATTTTCAAAATTGTTGCCTACATTTCGGCGTGGATTAATACTGACTTCAAAGGCAAAACAATGAGGGTATCACTAGTGTAACTACTGTACATTTATATGAGGAAAAAGTGCAAAAATTCTTGTGTGAGTGTGGATAAAAAAGCTGGCTGGACAATTCGCCTGTGTGGCCCGAGATAGCATGGTGTGCCGGTTGGCTACCTTTTATTGCCACTACAAAACATTGCACTCGAACTTATATCTGTTACGTCTGTATATGTTTTTAAAAATATTCCTAAGCCTTACAGGGCCACATATACACACAGTCCTTTGTTGGATTTTTATGGCCAATATTTTGTTCGGACTTGCATTTTGTATACAATTGTAGCTAAACAAATATTTTAGAAATGGTTGCTGACACTTTCAAACGAATTTCTTCTTCGCCAGTGTGAAACAAAAAATATAAGCTACAATCGCATGTGAATTTCGTTTGATGGAGGAAGAAGAGGTAGGTAGTGCTGAACCTATGCTTCTTTATCGAAAAAAAAAAACACAATTGTTTGCGACTAAAGAGAACAGCTGGTGATAGTCTCACGTTACTGCTGTAAATTGCCTTAAATCCGAATAAAAATGAAAAAGCTTGTGTAGAAATTGCAATTTTTTTGCTTTAATTTTCTGAAAACAAATATTATTGTATTCGTTTTTAAACCTTAGTTTGACCGAAATTGTTTCAAAACCAGCAAACCCTAATATACTCGCCTGTGAAGAAAGATCAACTAATCCTATAGCAAGCGTTACACTCAACCTAAACAAACCTTAATTTTCATTGAAATTACTTAACTTTTTTCTTCCTTTATCAATAAAATTTCTCAAAAATGATGCTATACTCCGAATTTGGTCATCTTTAATCTGATTATTTCGAAAATATTAAAACTTTTACGGAATCAACTCCTAAACTTTGACATCGTCCAGCTTGTCAAGTGACAACCTTCCGAAATTAACTAATATTATCCTTAGTTTTTCTATAAATGTATTACAACAATATTTTTAAAACTTTGAACTTTCAATATTTCCTTCCATTAATTTCGGAATTGTGCGCACTTGTCGAGCCACTTCTATTTTTATCAAAACTACATTTATGAACCTTTTTCGGAATCACTACGAAATTTTCATAAACTTTGCTTATCTATTACTAGCTTATAGGTTTCCTTTGGTGAAAAACAAATACCACAGCCAATAACTTATTTGTCCTTACTTTTAGTCCTAATGGACAATTTGACAATTTTACAACTAACATTTTCTTCATACTTCCAAATATGTTGAATTCTATTAAATTTTTTTCATACCAATAATACTTATATTACAATCTTCATGTTGAACATTTTCGAAGCTTACTCCGAAATTATAATATTTTGCACTTCGCTGCTTAAAACGTTTTTTGATTTACTTTAAATTGTTCAAAACACGAATTTATACATTTTCTTATATATATATTTTTTTTTTTTCAAATCATTTCTAAATATAGTGTTAGTTAAATTTTTTTATACTACTTCATAAATTTTATCTTTATGTTTATTCGGAGTACTTTTCGGACTAACTCCGAAAATAAAAATGTCTAAATTTATTAAATAAAATGTATTTTTTAGAGCAATAACTAGTAAATAATTGTGAAATTTAAGTCGTTAAAAAAAAAAGGTATTGTACACTGCCATCACGCCATAAAGATTCACTTGAAATTTATTTAATGGGTCTACACCTCAGTAGATAGCTGCTAGGGAAATATAATAACTCCTTACTTTATGAATTAAGAGAATTGACTTTAGTCAAATATATGTATTTACATACAATGTGCATTACAACTTCTATGGTTCTAAAGAATTTCTCAACAACTGTCTTTATAATGACTGCAGATCCCTTGAACTATTATATTTAATGCTATGTTATGAAAATAAACAAAACAACTCATCTTCCATTTTGTTTCGCCTACAGTGTTCGGCTCATTTGGTTGCACAAAGCAACGCAATCTCGATTTCCGTTCATATATGAAATTGGATCGTAATTGCTATTTATCTAAGAAATAAATCCGATTTCAAATGCTATTATTAAAAGCAACAATAACTACTCAACAACAATATGCAATTCATAATATGCATAATAAATGCAAAATTGAAAATAAATGAGTAATGATACGAGTAGTTTTGAAAACAAAAAAGAAATATTTCGTTGAACTGAATTTGGAAGAAGGCGACGCCCACGCTGAGCACATTTCATAGGAAGAAGCGAACTATTTGGTGAGGAGATGGCTGACAATTTGTATAAAATATGAGCTTAGATAAATGTATGTATGTATGGCTTTGTATATACATACATATGTATGTGTGTAATCGCTTGAAGCATCAATCAGATTTCAATTTGATGATGATCATATTAATTAATTTATTTCAGAATGACATCATGAGCGCATGTTTGTTTACGATTACAATTGAAGCATGAACGATTCCACTGCTAAATTCATAGTATTAGTGAATGTGTGTGTGCCATCCTTCAAATTGAAAATAAAATACAATTACCGAAAATAGCAAAGCCATGAAATTAATGACAATAAATAGCAGCAGTAGGCAGCTCAAGCACAGATTTTATTGTCATTTAAGTGCGCGGCGCCATAAGCACAAAAGAAGACTTAGCTGGAGAGTCTTAATGGGGGCTTAGAAACATTTGTGTGCAAACTTAGGAATGCTTTTAAACAGTGGCGTAGAAAAAAACTGTTTTTTTTTTAAATGATTTTTGATGAGATATAAAAAAATTATGTGTTTTTAGGACAAATCATCATAGGAAATAACGGTCACCCTAATGTATATATTCCAGAAAGTCGGCATATATAGTGTTACTTAAAAACAGTTGCACTCACCATATAATCGTTGTGAGTCTCTGACTCGAAAATGAGTTGCAGATGTTTTCACGTTTGTAAATAAATAAAAATAACAAAAAANAAAAAAAAAAAAAAAAAAAAAAAAAAAAAAAAAAAAAAAAAAAAAAAAAAAAAACACAATGCACCAATATAGTTTAAACTTATGTATGTACATAAAAGATGAAAACAATTGCAACATAAATACCGAGAATGACATGAATTCATAACATTCCAGCTAGTCAAAAACCAAAACAATAAAAATTATGAAATACAGTTTCAGTGGTACGAAAAATCGTCATTTGTTCAATAATGCCCTCATATTTATTTCAGCATAGTATTGTACTTTTGGGCAAATACATATTAATAATTATATTCATATTAATTCAAAATACATATTGATAAAAATTACTCGGAAATTGTAAATAAAACTTAAAATATGTAATTATTCATCAATTTCTGTTCTCCAAAGTAGTCTCCACCAGATACATTAAATTTATGCCAACGATTTTTCCAGTCTTCGAAACACTTTTCATAGCACATTTTTAGGATGACTTTCAGCTCCTTCAGCAAATTTAGTTTTACCCCTTCGATCGACTGAAAACGGGTTTCACAGAGCGAGAATTTCAGTTTGGAGAACAAGAAAAATTCACACCTATCCAAAAGAATACGGTGGTTGATCGATAGTATTCATTGCATTTTTGTTTTGAAATTCGGCAGCAATCGTACTCTTTTTGAAAAAAATTCAGTTTTATCGGGGCGTGTCGAGTCGAGTACGTGTTTGATACTCTCTTAAAATCTTTCTAACGCTTGTCTAACGATTTTCAAATATCATATTCACCACATATTTCATATTTTCAGCGATCTCTTGACCGTCCTTGAAGGCTTTGTGTTTTTGATACAACTGAATCACCGTAAACCTTTCCCAACATTCGCAAAAAAATTTTAGACAAATCCTTTGTTTGACATTACTACTGAGGTGTACCGACTTAAGCAGCTGCTCTAAACAAACTGGTTTGAGAGATCGCACTCATATTTGGCTTGATAATTAAGGACAGTCCTACGAACTTAGCAAAATACATTTTTTTGAAATATGTATTATTTACACGGGGATTTTAGTTACAATATTCCTGTGCTTTTTTGTTACAATGGAAAGTTTAAAAAATATTTGCAACTTGCTTTTAAATAAATTTAACCGGTTCTGGTAGCCGATTTTTATTAGACTTTCCGGCAAATTTACCAATTAGTCACGACTGAAATAATAAAAGATTTTGTTGTAGATTCTGAAGAACAAATTTAATTTCAAGAAATTCCTTAATGTGATTATCGACGAAAGCATTTAAGATAGAACCGAAAGTCGTCAACAATTTCTTGGAGAACTATGGTAAGAAGACGAGCTGTTGTGAAGACTTATCTTGTTTCGATATAAAAAAAATTTTATTTCGGCTCCTTTAGATTCTTCTATTTTAAATCTTTAAAATCTCCAATGAAAGTGCCTTAACAATTTAAGCTTATTAGCATTATCTTTTTATAAAGTTAGTACTACATCTTTCTAAACTTAAGAAATTCTTAACTATCATCACTTTTGTTTAGCGGAAAAAGTATATTTGTGACAGTGACTTTGGATATTCCCAAATTGTCAATATTTTCCAAATTATGTCGTTTTATGCCACTAGACTTTGTTTTGCGGCTTAAGCTTGTGGAAGTTTGTTCGAAATTTCCACCAAATATGATTAAAATTCGCTAATTAATAAGTAAAAACATTCCAAAGCTGCTTTCGAGACCCTTTTATGGCCGGCCAACTCAAGACCAAAATTGTTTAAGAAATTGTTGCCTTTGTAAATATCAGAATGTGAATGCATCTATGTGTATCCAACAGCAATGTGCGTGTGTATTTAATTGCAGGTAAAAAGCTAATTGCTATGCTAATTCGGTCAAAATTTCATAAATATAGTATACGCGTCGAAGCAAGCGCTAACATGCTAATTCATCAAAATAAATGCGAAAAGTACACACACATGTACATATATAAGTATGTTTGATGGCTGTGTATCTGTACATATTACTTATTCAAATCACAGCGCTGATAAAACGTTGCATTTCTCTTCATAAATCCTTTTTAGTTGTAAAATAAAATGCTAATGCTTACTTTTTGGCATTGTTGTTATAGTTATGAATTGTTGTATATTGTACATGTATGTATGCATTTATGAAATAATAATAATAATACCCAACGATTACACTCTTCCTGCCCAACCGACGCAAGGGGCGCAATCCGCGAACGAGCGGAAATAGCCGAGTCATAAAAGGCAAGAGAGTTTTAAGCGCTGCGATCTTGAGCTGCTCAGCTACTGAAACAAAAATTTCAACGGCCAAGACAAAGTATTAAAATTAAAGTTTATAATTTTTAAATGTTACTTGTTAAGAGTAGATACAATAATATTTTTAATGGTAAAAAGTGAGTCTGTTAGATCAAACGTGTTGGAATGAGAATTGAAATCATGACATATGCGGAGGAATGGTTCGTTTAGCACAAAATTTGTTCTATAAAATTTTAAAAGTAAGGGTATAAACTGCCTGGTAGAGCGAGCGGTAACGTTGAAATTAATATCACATAAAAGAGATGGGCTACAGACTGACCCATTCATGAGTTTTACAAGAAATACTATACCAAGCATCTCCCTACGACTACCTAGTGTCGGGAGATTTGTAAGTTTTTAGCCATTAGTGTAAGTGGGAAGATTTAAACTGGGATCCCAATGCAAATGATTTAAGGGAAAAAGTAAAAATTGTTTTTGAACGGACTCTAACTTATCCGAATGGACTTGGTAACTACGGTTCCAAACCACAGATGCATACTCTAATATAGGCCTCACCAAAGATGTAAAAAGAATTTTCGTGGTAAGCGGATCTCTAAATTCTTTAGACCAACGTTTAACAAAACTAAGAGCACCTTTAGCTTTAAAAACCATGGAAGATGTGTGAAGATTAAAATTGAATTTGGGATCCATAGCTACTCCTAGATCAACAAAACTGTATACTTGCTCCAACCTAAAGTTTTGTATTGCGTACAAAGTAGGGTCTACAGATCTACGTGAAAAACACATCGTTTTACATTTTTTAAGATTCAATGGCATGTCATTTATATCGCAACAAGAAACTAGGTTGTTTAAGTCTGTTTGCCACTGACATCTTTCGCTGTATGAAGTATACGTTTTAAAAGGTTTTACATCGTCAGCATGTAATAGAACTTTTGAAAACTTAACAACAGACGATATGTCATTAATAAATAACCAGAAAAGAATTGGGCCAAGATGGCTACTTTGAGGAACGAATGAAGGGACATTGATTATGTCAGAAAACTTGTTGAATTCTATTACTAAGATAAGAAGCAACCCATTTTAGAAGTATTGGTTGAAAACCAAGAACATCAAGTTTATTCAAAAGAATTGAATGGGATACTTTATCAAAAGCTTTACTAAGATCTGTGTATATAAAATCAGTGTTATTATTCTCCCTAAGATTAAATGAAATTTTAAATGTTTAAAATTTTTGCAAATGTTTTATGCGCCAAAATAACGCTAGCATAATTATTTGAATTTGCATGGCGTGTGCGTTCATTGAATAATTTTTTAATGTACTTTTTGTTGTTGCTTTTGTATCTGCTGTTTTGTACGAAGCCTGCATTATGAGCTTTGAAGCGGGCGTGACGGCGTGCTGCTACAGTGCTCGCGAATATACCGAAAAGGAAGTCATAATTTTGCGTTTCGTTGGCATTGACTGAATTGATTTATTGCAAAGAATTTCGCGCTGAAAACTTTCATGAAACGCCAAAAAACAATAAATTTAAACATCTGACCGTGTTCTAGAGGCCCTTTGCCGCACTTTTACTTCACTTATATTGTGTATTTGTATGTGCATTTAGAGTTTTTGGCGGCCCACAGAGTAGGGTTGATGTGAATTCTAAAACCATGTTGGATTTTAAGTAAGACATTGTTATAAAGAAAAATTATGATTGATAAATAAAATAATTGTCGAAAAAATAGAGTAGTTTTTTAGCAAAAATAAATATTTTCAAATGATTTGTATGTCGAAAAATTTTCGAAAAATATGTAACTTTCCACCGGATGTCGAGAGAAGCATATTTTTGAAACTAAGTAAATTTCGAATAATATTGCATTATTGTAAAGTTTGATAATTAAATCTATATTAAATTTATTTAAAAAATAACTTTGAAAAACACTGAATTTGAAATACGAAACTTTGATTTTATATTTTAGCTTAGAATCCCTTATCGGTATTTCAATGTAATATAAAAGCGTAGTTTTCGTATATTATTGCATATACATACTATTTTTTCGATATTTCAACTTGCACTTACTTTGAAATAGATTCGCTGTAGATTCGAGTATGCCGCGCAGGCTATTGGTGTGATGATGCAAAAGGCGTTCAAATTCGCCGGTGGACTTCTTTTTCAGCTCCAATTCCGTTGCATTCGTACAGCAGTGCCCACCACAAATGGCACCTGAAAGAGTAGACGATGATAATAAATATTTACAATGGAATTATTTATATTTTGAAATATCGTTTTATAAATCTGTATATTTATATATAGTTAATATATGTTTGCAACGAAATATCGGGAAATACGGACCATTTTGGGTCCTACAAGAGTATGCTCCGGTCTTGAAACCTTCCGAGCATTATCCCTGTCGGCTAACTTCTCAAGCTTTCATACTCATGCAATCTAGTAACTAGTTTCGAAGTTTTTATGCAATTTATGCCTTAAAACAGAGATGATATTTTTACTTTTACACCATAATATAGAGAAAGAAGATAGCTTACAAAAGGAATAGACTTTGGAAGTATACGTATAGTAAAGGAAGTGTAATAAATTAATACTAGTTTAAGTAAGCTGTGGACCCTATAAGAACCTTGAAATACATTTCTTTAAGCAATTAAAAACCATACCATTAAACCTTCTTTTGTTGATGAGGACAGTACTGAGCTTTTGATTTCTCTGAATTTTTTCTGGCAAATACGGTAGGAATTTCGTGTTTTCAACAGCAAAAAGTAGTATATCAGACAAAGTGAATTGACGCGCTCCAGCTGTGCTTTAAAAAGCAAAACTCTTTACAATAACGTCAATAGCACAGTAAACAATAACAAGAACAAAGCAACAACTATGCAAATGTTGGCTTCCTCACTTTTCACACTCCACTGATGCGTGCCGTTAAGCTTTGGAGCTTTGCGAATAAAAACGGAAGCGGGCGGAGATGCAATCATTTCTGCGCAAATTGAAAAATTCAGTAAATGTGGATACACGCACACATCTAAATAAAAGCATAGAGTGTTAAACGTAAAGCCTCGGAGGAAAAAGTATAAGAGAAGTGTGAAATTGGAAAAGTGTCTGCCGCCGCTTGGCGCCAATTGGTGTCAAGGTGCCTTTATGCGACTGCACCGGGAATATGTGTGGCCGGCAGTGTTTTCGAATTTTACTACGAGGCAAGTTGTAGCTAAACAAATGTCGTTCAGTATGCGTCTGCGGCACGGCACATGCGGCGGCAGTTTGCTTCAATTGCTTTTACATAACTTTTTTTTATCTGCTTTGCATCGTTCTCTGTTTTAGGAACATTTCCAAATGTCACTGCAATATGTGGCACAAATGAGCCCTGAGAGGGCGTCATTACTTTGCCGAATACGAGGTAAAAGAGCTGCACAGACACTTCGTACTTCACTTGCATGGCAACAAACTGCAAATAACAGTCATACAAATAACACCAAAAATACGCGAAGGTCCTTTGTGAGATTTGCATGATTTGCTGAAAAAGTGTCTCTACATGCAACACTGCGTCTACTCGAGCCGCAAACCATAACAGTTTTCGGGAAATTTTGCGCGAAAAAGTGGAAGCGCACAGTTGTAACTGTGCGTGAAGTGACGAAAAGGCGGAAATAATAAATTTCTACAAAATGCTTAACCTTGGTCGGGAGAATGAATGACGAATGACACGTTCGCAACATAGGTGGAAGACTCTTTTTGTAGTGAATGTTAAATTTAATGCTACATATATTTTCCAAGGAGAAGTCGTAGTGAATTGTGATCATTTTAAGGGGGACTCTCACGTGAACGCATACATTTTATCACGTTTTAGGCAATTTTGTTTTTATGCCACAAGAAAATTCAATCATTTCAATTTTTTTAAATATTTTAATTTGTATTTTGTAATGTACAAAAAAATTTTTTTTTTTCGTTTTTTACATTTTTAATATATATTTCTTTTTAAATAAAGTAGTCCCCAAAAAAAAAAAAGTAGTTCAGTGGCCATGGTGATAGCTGGTGTTCATGTTGTCTGAAATAAAAAAATCTAATGGATTATTATTCAGTAGTTCTGCGGCTAGCGTTCCTACCAAATATAATCAATTTCATTACACAAAAAAAAAAAAAAAAAAAAAAAAAAAAAAAAAAAAAAAAAAAAAAAAAAAAAAAAAAAAAAAAAAAAAAAAAAAAAAAAAAAAAAAAATGTCGAACTTCAAAAAAAAAAGTCACGAAAACCATGTTTTTATTCGTTAAAAATCGTTAAAAAAAATGAAAATATTTTCGAAAATAAACAATTAGGGACGATAACTATAAATGAAATCGGTTGAATTCTTTTTTTTTACGACCATGGCAGTTTCAGGAACGTAGCAGCTGTAGACTTGTCATGGCGCCTGGTAGACAGTCGCTTACGACACGTCGGCGACTATGAGCGGTAACTTATCAAATACTATGCATTTTTCAATAGGTTCTACTGTCAAAATATAAAAAAAATCGATTTTTCGAAGCGATTACATGAGAATATCCCCGTAAATATTATATTAAGTTCCTTCGCCGATTTAAAAGGAGCCAAGGTTAGGTTATTTTAGATGGCTAATCTAGAGAGATCGCGCGTGAACTATTGACCTCCCAAACGTGCGACAGTCAAGAAGGAAGTGTTAAGTTGTTTCTCACCTCTTCTCCTCCCAAACAGCTTCTGTTGATGTCAACTGGTAAGATTCCCGGCTTTATAGCTTGGATGCCATAGGGCAATGAAAAAAGGTAAAAGCCACACAATTATGGAGAGTATAACTTTACTGAGGGCAAAGTGGTCCTAAGATCTTTTGCAATCGATCTTGGGCCAAAATAATTTTGTGACAGCGAATATACCTATTGGTGGCCCCGAGCTGGACGAGCGCCCGCTAAGAGCAGCTATCTAGTAGTAGAACACAAGAGGATACGGGGGCATCGACCCGCTCCAATTCAATTGATCGGCTTTAGAGTGCCTTTCTTGCTAGATCATCAGCTTTCTTACGATTCCGATGTGGCCATACCAGACTTATCACAAAAAGACTTGATGATATTAATAGCAAAGTTAGGCACACCTTGACCAACTTTGAATGCACTCTTAATTAGTTCCAGGCTAGTATCGCCGTTCTGCTATCCATGTGAATGTTCACTTCTCTGAAGGAAGCTGCACTCCGGAGCGGTAGATCTTCTGCCACCTTAATGGCTGTAACAGCGGCTTGGAAAACACAGTAATAGTCAGCAACTCTGATGCTGCTGTTGACATAGAGCTCCCGACACTCAAATTAGGAAGCAGCTCGTAAGTCTGAATTACAATTTAAAAATAACACAACATCGAAAGCTGATGGCTTGTCTTCAAAGCTTTTCGGTAGTGACTGTGAGTTACAAACAAAGCTGTATTATTAGAATGCTTTAAGAACCCCTCCTAAAAGTTTATAGTTTCCTTGTTCTTCCTTGTTTCTTGTCAACCTGTCAACACATTTATACCACTTTGCCTCTTTTGTCATTTACTGTGTTATTTAAAAATATATCAATTTATTATGCTACCACGAAGAACTCAGTGTTTGGAAACAATTGTGGCATGTTTGTTGCAACATGCAACTTTTAGTGAAGCGTGGACACGAACATTTGTGCTGACTATATAATGCATTGTATAGCCATCATGGATGGAAAGCTTAAATAAAGCTTCGCTAGAGCGTTGTCCAGTCAAATAAGGGGGGCCAGCAAAGAGCGGAATGTTGCAAAGTAAGGTGACCTCTATTCGTACGGCTAGCTGAGGCATGTGGTGCCACAAGCGAGTCGTGTCTGGGTATATTATATGTATCATTTTCCCGATGACTATTGGCAGCGGTTGCTTGGATATCTCGTCGATGGCGGCATGTCAGGGTCGACGTTTGGCAATTGTTGCCACACGAAACACGACATTTGAATTGAATTTGGAAATTTACTTTGCAAATCGAAAATTGCAATTGGAACTGTCGTTTGTGTTTTGCATTCAACGCGCTACAAACTCTTCTGATAGGGCACATACCCATGTGGCAGGCATATCTGTAACCATATCTGTGTCTCGTTCTGCTTTCAATCCGTTTTTAAGTGTTGTTGTTGTTTTTTTGGTGCACATAACATGAAAAATGCAAGTAATTTGTAGACGAAAATGCCGATAAAGTGTGCTACTCTAGTTGCGCTCATGTTTTGCCATGCTTTGTGTGCACTTTTTATACGACCATTTCAGACTTTCGGCCGCCAATAGAAAGTAAAATCATGCCAAACATTGCAAAGTGGAAATATGCATTCGTGCGAGGAGCCATCGAGCAAGGACACACGTGTTGTGGTGCTTCAGCTCAGGCGGTGGATATTGATAGAGCTGGCTGCTGGTAGTAAAGACGAGTACGGTGTAAAGGGTGGTTCATAAAGCTTGTCTTTATCGTTTGTTGTTGAAAGAGAAAGTTTTTATAGATAGTTTGAAGATACTAAAGAAAAATCTTAAAGCCACCAGATCATAATCTTGAGGGCAGAAGCCCGGTAAGTGATGATTCCCAACTAAATGTAAGAAGTGACAATTTGGTTACGACTTTGGAAACATTCAAAGAAAAAAACGGAAGAAAGCACTATTTTGAATAACTTTACAGCAAAAAATTGATGACACGATCTTAGAGGATCTTAGACCTAGCAATATGGCGACCCGTGCCACAAATCTTTGACAGAAACGATCGTTTTCACAAAAAGCTCACCAGTCGTTCGTTAACAGAAATTGAAGTAATAGTTTTTCAATATCTTAACAATCCTGAGTCAGCACCTTATACATATATATATACTTTACAAATTATGCCATATTTCGTTGTTATACAAAATGGTAAACGTAGCACAGCTTGTGGATCTAGAACTTTGTAAATTTGTCATCGTCTTTATTCATTGCAAAAACAAGCGGGCATCAATGCAACGCCAAAGAGATGAAGGTAGAAGAGTGAAGAGTTTGCCAGGCATACAAATACTGTTGAGTATTTGTATCAATGCAATGTGGCCGGAGATTGGCTTGTTCGGAGGTTCCTAATTTCGTTTTCTTTATCAACTTTATGGCTTTCGTTTGCGGTTATTTATGCATTCGTCGATAGCAGTACTCGTTGTTGTCTGCTACTTTCTTCTGCCTTTGTGGCTTGGCATTGGCAAAGTTTCGAGGACACTCAAACTTCTTCACTGAAAAAATGAACTAGAAAGTGTACTGAGTCAGTGGCAGTTGTGCCAAGCGTAGATGTGTACTACCATTTCTTTGAGGTTTTTATCGAAAAATAAAAATTTCGGGCGCCACCGTCACAAACAAATTTAGAACTAAGCAAAGTTTTATTCGATTACTGTCTCACGTACATATTGAAGAAAAAATTGGGATAAAAAAAGAATTTTTAAACTTTCGAAATAGCGAAAAATATTGCCTCCGTAAAGGCGTTTAGTTGCCATAGACTGTACAGCCTTATGCTTCAAACGAAGCTGAGTTTCTTATTTTTAAAGTTAGAAAATTATTGTTCAAGTCTTTTGTTTCTATGTAAATTTTAAACAAGGATTACATATTTACATATTTGACCAATGAGGATGAGTTGGAGTAGTGATAAAGATTTTTCAGAGCTTCTAAGTTGACAGAGCTTTAAATCTTAGGAAGTCTAATAGCACAGATCGGAATAGAAGTTAGACTAAACTCGTTTTGGAGGTGTAATGGCGGTACTTAGTATACTATTTAAACGAATATTACTTAATTGAACAATTAAATCTTTAATTTTTTTTATCATAATTAGATACTTTCTGTGAGATAAGAGCATACCTAGTATATCGTGGAATATACATATATGCTCTCATATGTAAGAAAACACTTTGCTCGTCGTTAAGTTTACAACTGAAAATTCGATCTTATCTGAGCTTTGGAGGTGAAAGCTCAAGAGTTTGTGTCTCAGTTCGTTTTTATTTAATAGTAATTACTTATCATCCCTCAACTCTATTCTAAAAGATTTTGTGATTGATTCCACAGATGTACTGATCTAAGGTATAATGCTTTCGTAGCCTATGTTCATCTATGTTTTCATAACTTTTTTAAATATGTGGCCTTGGTCCAACAAAACATGGACCCAATTCTCAAATGAAAGCTTATTGAAAGCCTAGTTGCATGACGTAACTGATCTACTGAACTATTGCTTAACCGAACTAAAACGATGCCAGTCACTCCTTATAATGTGGAAGTCGATTTCAGTTTCAAGAGTTCTTTCATTGGAGATCGTATCTCATACCGCAGGCCGCTAATTGAGAATGGGGCGATATTATATGAAACCGATAGTTTGTTCTCTCGATACTCTCTGTTTTGCACAAGCAGATAACTTTTTATTCTCAATCTACTAACAAACCTAGTCCCAACATCTCAATTATGAACTGATCGCTTTTCATGAAGGTTTATAAAGAGTTTCGAGTAATTTCTATGAATCTTACTGTTTCATTGAGAGGAACGACCAAACTTACCAAAAAATTTAACGATGTTAGGATATACTCCGTACTGACACCTCTTACTTTGAGACTTTGAAAAGTAAATGAGATGTATTACCGGCAGAAATTTTTTTGCATGAGAGTAAAACAATTCACTTCACTATTATGCTGTCTGTGAGCAAGAGAGAGATCATAATGATAAAAATTTAAGGAGTACTATTAGCATCTTGGAGAAGGTTGTATATTCGATCGTATATAACGAACTGCACTATAACATCCTGAAGTAAAACTTATTGTTTTGCTTCTGTTCCGACCCCGCTTATATTGATTAGGAGTATTTAGAAATTTTATGGCAACTAATTTTAGAAAATCGAGAAATAAAAGTCCAAAATCCATTACGAAAACAAATACTTTAAACAAATAGTTTACTCTCTCAAATACATAAGACAAATCGTTAAGTGTCAAAAACTATTAAAGAATATTATAATATAATTCCAGCGCTCCTTAAACTCTTCAAAACTTACTTAAGCATACGTGTTTAAAATGAAAATAGAAAAGCTTTAAACTTTGGCCAAGTGTTGCCAACTGTCGCAACACATTTGCTAATTGGATTACAAGCGCTGAGTGCACTTGAAGTTCGCGCGCGACACTTGACACTTCGTCGTTGAACTGTGTCACTACGCACGGCAACAAAACAGCAGCACAAAAACATATGAAAACAGAATATGCAAAAAGAAGAAAATGCTCAACAAAAAACACGTAGAAAAATCGCATGGTATGTGCGCCTAAATGTATGTATGTGACACATGCTTTTAGTGCTTATTTGATGGGGTGTTGCATGTAGTAATTAGGTACGAAAAACCAGTCATTGTCGCAGAAAATTCGATCAGACACTAAGTTATTAATACATGTTTGCATGTGTGAGTGTTCATACATGAATTCTGATTAATGAAATTCTTCGAAGATTTGAATTTTTTATTATTTTATTGAGGTATTTATTTTGCATAAAATGGGTATAAATGGATGATAGATCTTTATTTGCGAACTGAGATTGTACTATTTTGAAAAGCTTTCAAAGTAACATATTTATGCCATGTACCATAAAGTGGAAAATAATTTAAAGAACCATAGTTTGAATGCAACAAAAGTATATAAGTAGATCATCCCACTCGCTGAGAGTAGTCTACCGAAAGCTGGAAAGGAGTAATGACATTTTTCTTCTGTCTAAGCTTTGTTCTTATTTGAAATATATTTTACTAAAATAAGAGAGGAGAAATGCTTTCTTGAAATTTATATTATTATCTATTAAGGTTGAAAAATAGGATGCCAAAACTTTACCCAGCTTTCAAGATCCATGGCTCTTAAAAAGTCCAAGAATCTTTGGTTCAATGGGTATGAAAACAATCAAGTAAATGCAGTATTTGGCACGAAGAGTAACCTGGGGAGATTCAAGAGCTGCCATTCCATCCAGAGAAAAAAAAAAACGGTTTGTTGTGGTTTGTGAGCCGGTGGAATCATCGGTCCATATTTCTTTAAAAGAGATGCCGGTGAGCGCGCAACCGTCAATGGCGACCGTTATCGCGCTATGATAACCGCCTATTTGATGCCTGAGATTGAAGCTCGCAATCTCACTCAAGGGCTTTTTCTTTAAAAAAGCAGGGAACCTCGAAATGGATCACCTTTTACTTTGCATATATATGTATATACGCATGTATGTTAAGTCAATTAATATTATTAGGGAGTTTATGTTGGACAAGTTCATTCAATGTGTGAGCTCGTTGCGTTTGAGTGAATGTTTCCGCTGTTAATTGGTTTTCTGGTGTGGTAAATGCACCATAACAGAGTCAGTGTGCGTATTGCGTGTCTTACCGCAAAGCTTGTTGCCCTGTCACAACAATGACGTAAATATTTCCGCAGGGGATTGTGGTAGAACGCGCGCAATTATCAGCGCGCACTGAGCGCCTTTGGTTCCGCGCGGCGATAAATTTATAAACAAATACCTTACTAATGTTGCACGCGTATGCGACATAAACTAACTTTCGCTGTATGTCAGCAGCAGCAGTTAGTAGCTATTATACTGAAAGCGCTACGCGTTGCATGTTGCGCGTCTGTGTTTGTGGCATGCAAAGTAAACTGAGTGTGCGCTGCATTTTTACATAAGCGAGCAAGGACGAACGATATAAAATGAGTGCTTGGGCACAAGTCAGAGAGTCATGAAGTGAGGTACTCAGCTGCAGTAACAATATAAAGCGCCAACAACAATACAACCAAAAGCACTGTTGACTGTGTGTGCATATGTGGGGCTACATGGTAAAAGTGGTACAAGTCAACATGCATAAGCACACGCACGATGAAGAAACACACACAATCGCGCTCTAGGACAGTCCACAGCGGCGCTGCGCCATTCACCGCAACCGCGCATGCCGCAGCGCGCTTGTGCAACATAATTTAAATTCTGCTGTTGTGGCAAGCGAAACCGCAACAACAAAGACTAGCGACGATGACAAATGACAGCGCTATTGTTGCGAGTTTTGTTTATAAACAAATATATTTTGGCGGTGACAGCGCGCGGCAATAACCAAAACAAGGGCGCCGCATCCCACATTGCTTGCTTGTATATCTACTTGCAACAACAGTTTTTGCGATGAGATTATAAAGCATTTATGACGCGAAATTTCAATGTGCACCAATCTGCAGTGTTGCATGCAACACATAAATACAATTGCGTTGGCATAGCAAGGTGCAAAAGCTACAATTGAGTGTGTCGCTCCACTTTTGCAACGCTGCCACCGAAATTTGGCTACGTCCTTCACATTTCAATCGATGCAATTTCAGCGTGCCTTTTGGCAATTCATTTTGCATTTCCATCCTTTCATTTATATAAAATGAGTTCGCGCGCGTAAAGTGGAGCGCTCATAGCCGCAGCGGATTGCCGCAGGATGTTTGTTGCCAAGCGACAGGAAATACCGCGGTTGGCGCGCCTCTAAGTATGCCTCGCACGCTCTCACACACATACTATCCGATGACTAACAAATGAGCAGCGGAAATGGTGCTTTCACAATGAGACGCAATTTCCGTTTGGTTACGTGTTGAATAACCGTAAATGCCGCTCTCGCAATTGGTTCCGTTTATCGCAGGAAAATCGTTAAAAGTGGGTGAAGGCGTTTAGGGTATGTTGGTTATATAAAATTATTTATTTTCTTGGTATTTTTCTTGGTTTCAATAGTGCAATGCTTTTTCATATTTGACGCTTTTGGAATTCGAGCATTTTTAAGCAGTATTTTATTGATAACATCATACAACCGACTTCTTCATTCATAGCTATACGTTTTTAAGAAGAGTTCAAACTAAATTGCTCTCTGATTAGTTTCAATCGGTGATCCTCTCTAGATCCTCTGTCTTGAACTTGGTGGTATATCAACCCCAAAGAGAGAGATATTAATAAACCAACGTATATAGAAAGAGGGGGAAAGGAAGAAAGGAAGATATAGATAGAGAAACAGAGAAAAAATGAAGGTGGAAGAATAAATGGAGAGAGAGAGAGAGAGAGAAGAAAAGGTATTTTGCGTTGATGATTAAAGCCAACTAAATATATGTATAGGATATATTTACAATTTAAGTCAGTGGTCCGCATGAGAGGATCTATCACTGTGTTGGTGAGCACGAAAAAAAAGTAGCCCCGTGGTAGTAGTGATTTTGCGCTTTCGTCTTGCGCGATGTTAATTCGCTGCTGGGTCGACAACGACTGAACGATAGAGCGTAAGCGTACATGTGAAGTTAGTTTGAAAAATTGCTCATTTTGCCAAGAAATGCCGACCCCTGATTTAAGTCCACCTGTCTACAAATATGCTATGAAGTTCTGTGCGCTCGAGGCTATCTAGTTTAATTCTTTGAACTCGTTTTACTCGAAACTGTGTTTCTAAAACTAATTGGCAAGATTTCTCGAGAACTATTCAACAGATCTTTATGAAATTTTACATAGGTCTTTGAGATACAATTCTTAAAGACTTTGACCAACAATTAAATTTTTTTCGATTACAAAAGGTTGAAAAAAAATTGCGAAATTTTTATAGAAATCTTAATTTGTTTCTAAAAATGTCTGCCAAAATCTACATTCAGCTTTTTTCATTCTCAAGGGTCTAAGTTAACTAAAAAACGTATTTTTTAATTTTAAATGATTTTAAATGACCCTGTAAGGAGTTATCCTGCCAACGTGGGCGCATCCCATATATCCGAGGCCGCGGAAACCCATATAACCCCTTAAAGCGTTCGGGTAAAATGTGAAGAAAATGAATGATTCGAGTTCTTTTGATACTCACACCTGCAATAAGTGAACTTATCTGACAAAAGTCTAATAATGTACTCGCTTACTTTGCAAATCAAGAAAATTGGAGAACTTAAGAGAAAAATTAATTTTCGAATAAAACTATTTTTTTTTATTAAATGCTTAGAAGACTCATGTTGCATATGTACCAACATGTAACCCAAGTAACAAACTAATGCACCATACCCATTTCACCATAAAACATTTCCCATCAAACTTTTAATCACCATGCAAACACTAAACGCCAGAAAACTTTCCCATTATTTCCGCTCATTTGAAATTTGAAAAACTCTCTATAAGCACAAATATGCACAGGCCGACATTGCAGACAGCTTTTCTAAGTAAGTATCCGCATACACGATTAAGCACTTTCATTAAGCGCTATTTGTTTGCCCCCCCCCCCCCACGCAGTACTAACATTTTCGATGCGAATACTCTGCCACACAGTCAGCCACCCACATATTGACAGGCTCTGCACACAGGCATACGCATTAATTATCAGTTTGTTTAATTACCTATCTGATCACCTGTACGGCTCATGTGCGCTAATGACGCCATTAAAGTAATTGGAGAATTGATATTGGGCAAATTTATGATGTGTGATATGAGAGAATCTGTTTGAAAGAGGTAGACAGAGTTTTTTTTTTTTATGAAATACTATTAGTGTTTAAAGTTTTCAAATCCAAATCTGTTAGAGATCGCGAAATAAAAGTTCATAATATATACATATATAGATAATGCAATTCGAGGTACTTTTTTCAATATTCAATTATTTTGATTGACCTTTATCGTTAGAAACCAAACAAACAAACAAAAAAAAAAAAAAAAAAATTATAATAATAATAAAAAATATCGCAGAAACCACTTTGGATGTTTGTAAACTGAAATTGAATCGAATTAGCTGACTAAATATCATAAAAATACTTTAGAGCTAGAAACACTAGCTCCAAAGTCAGCTCCAATATGAAAGAGATCAAAATTGCATGAATTGGGCGTGGAAGTGCCTATGCCACCGATACCGATGTTTTCATTGTTTTTGCAGCAGTTAGGTTTCCAAAATCCGAATGGATCCGAATATCTTAAAATAATAGCAACACGAAATGAAATTGAATATAATAGCAACAAAAAACGAAATTGACTACAATGGGTGTATAGCCCTCGATGGAATCTATAGTATGCTGAAAATAATCGATATTTGCTTCAAATATATGATTTTCTAGAAAGCAGTAAATATACGCGCTGTTCAGCCTATCTGTTATTACTATAATGTCTGAGTACCTTATATTTAAACTGTGTTGTTGTTTTTTTAATGTTTTTAAAAAGACACCGCAATTGGAAGCTTTCTCTGAAACAAACGTATACGCAACCCTTATTTAAGTATTTACTGTTACACTTTCAGCTTGGCAGTGATATAATCAGCACATAAAGCATAAAGCTATGTGCTTATGTAACATACACTTACCGCTCTATCCCTGTGTATTTGGCAGCATTCCTGTTGCATAAATGCTAAAAATGGGAAGCTTGTATTTTACACTTCGAATTTTGTATTTGGTTTGCACCACTTTTGATTTTATTTTTGTTTGATTTTGTTGATCATCAGCATTTTATTATTTAGCCATTGGGGACCTGCAACAGGCCCACCATCGCTTTATGCAAACAAATGCATGCCAACGATATTTGTTTGTGCACATTTATTTAAGAGCAATTTCACTAAATATGCTGCTGGCTTAATTAGGATGCTGTGGTTGCATGCCGACGATGCACAAACAGCCACCCAGTCACACGTAAGTATAGTCACAAATACACAGAAGCCAAACACACGCCCAAAGCTTGCTGTTAGCGATTAGTGGGTGTGGCAGCAGTTGTATTTGTGCATTGTCTTTATATAGATTTCGAATATGCATATATGGATGTATGTAAATAAATGTGTGTTGGTGTGCATAGAATAATGAGTGCACTTCAATGCAAATGCAATTCATTGTGAATTATTTCAATATAGAGTATATGTCTTGTTGTTGTGGTTTGCATGTTCGACGTGCCTGTGAAAACCGTGTTTGCGGTGGGTGTGTTCTCCTAGCATTTTTGTAATAAATTAATCAGGATTCTGTTCTTACATTGTTCTCGCCGGCTTGTTTGGTTTGCCATCTATTCAACTTGTAAGTAAATGGTAAAGTAAGATTTGGTAAATATTTGTTTGGCTTTAATCTAAGGCATCGGGAAAACATGCATTTCGGCATTGATATTAGTGGAATACAAAGAAAAATGGGAGCTAGATGGCAGCAGAGGGCGATGGAGGGTTTAATTTGAACAAAAGGCTAGTGTGATGTGAAATATTACATTTTTTATATGCATCTAAAATATGGCAGACATATACATATGTAATAGAGATATTTACATATATGTGTTATAGATTTGTACTTGTGAATAGAGGGATATTTAGGGGTTCTATTCTGAATGTGAAAAATCACTATCAATATAAAATGATAAAAAATATATATTAAAGAGTGATCCATTTCGAGGTTTTCCACTTTTTGAAAGAAAAAACACAGCAACTTCAAATTTAATGAGGAATATCTCTTGCAAAAGTTGGCCGCGTCCTCGTCTCAGATGATCCATCCGTTGGGTCCATTTTTTGATGACTAGTTCGAGCAGTGTGACTGGTAACTGGCGAATGATACGCGTGATGTTTTGTTCCGCATAGAGTTTAGACTTTACATATCCACACAGTAAAAAGTCTAACAGTGTGATACGAGTATTACACGTTCTTGGTGGCCGATCGTCCAGTGAAATTTTCTGCTCACATAGGTGTTCTCTCAAAAAATCCATTGATTGAGGCGATGTGTGAGAAGTGGCGCCGACTTGTTGAAACCAAGTGTCGCCGAGATCACGAGCTTCAATTTCAGGCATCACATAGTCGGTTATCATGGTTCGATAACGGTTGTCATTGACGGTTACGTTCTCACCAAGCGTCATTTATGAAGAAATATGCACCAATGATTCCACCGGTCCACAAATCACACCAAACCGTTATTGGGAAAAATGATGAAATGACAGCTCTTGAATCTCTTCAGTTTGCATTTCTTCCCAGTTGCGGCAATTTTGCTTGTTCACATACCACTTGAGTCGAAAATGTTTCTCATCGTTGAACAAACTTTGGCTCGAAGGGGTTGGATCTTCTTGAAAATTTTGAAGAGCCCATGGAACAAAGCGATATCGCTTGGGTTGGTCAGTGGGCGTCACGTTTTAAATCACAGGAAAAGTGCATAGAAATATTTAGTTATATTTGTGTCTTAAAATACTTTTATATTTAACGTGGTTTCTCTCGAAATACTTTATTTGGCACTAATGTCATTTGGGAAGCTCGATATATTATACCATTTGCGAAGAAATTTGGGTGCAATTCATACAATAACTTTCTTAAGTTTCCTTCAGAATCTTGCTTGTGAGTTGTAATAAGTCTTAGTTTATGTTTTCAACACTCATAATTGTTCGTAAGTATGGAATTACGCGTAGAAATGTTTATTGCAGGAAAAGTGACGAGAACTGAAGCTTTGCATACAACTCAGTACCTTTTTACTTCGATATGGATGGACAGCCGACAGGCTGAAAGAAGCGTGACCAGCCTCATTTGTTATGCCAAGGCAGACCACTCGTCATAGAATTGCGCACAATTTCAAATTAATTGAATTGAATCGGTTTGAATGGCGAAGATATGTCATCGAAATGAAGCCGAATGAAATGCGCAATCGTACATCAAGCGTTAAATGCATTTGTGTAAATATATTGATTGAAACATATGCACATATGTATAATATATAGTACATTGCATGTAGTGCGGAGGGATTTTAATAAATATATAAGTATGTATGTATATGTGTGCTTGTCTTGTATCTGAGAATCGCATGCTGCATGAATGCTGAATCGGTGCCGACCAGCTGCGAGTCGCTGCAGTTTGCCCCCAGGCCGCACCTCAAATTCACTTTAACTGCTTGTTGTTACAAGTGTGTATGTGTGTGTTTGTACTCATTAATAAAATAAACGTGTGAGAAATAAAATTAACAAAAATAATGAAAAATCGTTACACATTTGTATATCAGGCAGACATAAGGGGAGCTGCAGACAACAACAAGTTTATGTATTTGCATATGCATTCATAAAGTATCTGCCACATGTGTCGTGCAACAAAGACGTGCTTTGTATTATATTTATTTAATTTTTTCCACAGATTGTATAAAACTTTCGACGACGAGATATTGTGCTATGCGTGTGGTGCATTGGCAAAGCGCCCAACCTCTAATTGCATTGTAGCTAACAATGACCTAATGATATTGATCACCACTTCGATTCAATCGGCATGTTTTGAATTTACGGAAAATCTCTGTGCTCTGAAATACTTAATAATGATTTACAATACAATTAAATGCAATGAAATCATATTTCGTTCTTCATATACATATTTGAGGTTTAATCCTAAAGGTAATTTAAAATATTTTTAAAAAGTTTTCAGAATTGAACTTTAGATGTCGCGCGTTATGACAGCTCAACCCGAAGCGAGTGTGGTAAAAAATTTAATCCGATGACAACACCAAGCTCTCGTGACTTTAGTATGTTTCAAACAGTGAAAAATAAAATCATTTCTTAGGCCCGTAACAATATACTGGATACCGAAATTAATGATCCATAAAAAACTTGAATCTTCAAAGAGTTTTTGAATTTTTTTTCGATTTCCGAAGCCTGTAAACAAATTTGTCTTGCTTTTTAGAGAAATCTCAAAGACACAGTAGGATTTTTAGACAGTAGCCCAAAGCTGGTCTGGTTTTAAAAGTGTTTTGTGTGAAAATGGACATCAGTTGAGTGTAATTTTTTCCTCGAAACGTTTTTTATGATTATGCCTTCTTATAATTGCTTGAGGAACTCTATAAAATGTCTGAGGGTTGAACGAATTTTTTAATATAAAAATTGGAGTTAGGTCATTTCCATGTAACTTAGACCCTTGAGAGTTAAGTGGTATAATTTTAAAGTTCAATTCATTAACAATACTTCCCGTTGATCCACTTTTAATTTGTTCTTCTAATAAAGTCGTAGTTCATCAAATAAAATTTTCGAAGTAAAGTTCTGACCTCTTAACATTTGTTGAATATATTTTAGAATATTAGTATCAGCCTTTTGATTGCTTGATTTATGGCCGCTTTAAGCGACGGAGACCAAACGAATTTAATTTTTTCATTCCGAATGCCTTCAAAATTAGTTGCTTGAAGAAAAGCGAGACAGAACACGAGCAAAAAAAATGAACCGTGGACATTACAAAACAACATCGGAAAATGGCGAATGCCACACATTTATTTACATTTACATTTTAGATTATTTGTAGTTATTCTTAGAATCTCCGTCTTTTTATTGCCGCTTCCTGTCCACTAAAAAGTTCGTGTTTGCGATACTCTTTATCGTAATTATTAGATGATAAAACAATACTTTCGTTTTAGATCATATAAAAAAGTTTAGACATTTAATTTATGAATCAAAACTCGCAAGCACAAAAATAAGGAAACGTAGCGCGCACCGCCTTAGCTTCTTCCGCACACATGCTAATCTTTATATGCAGATTGTCGATAAATAAGTTGACAATAATTTCAATGTTTAAACTGCAATAGAAAAACTGTAGTAGTGGCTAAACAAATAACTGTAAGATTTATAACGCTATAAATTACAGCGGCCTTTAAAGTAAATGCAGCGTGAACTATATTTTCCATATGCTTACACATTCTTTCATTTCTTCGTCAATATACATATATCTGTGTATGTAACCATCGATATGCAACCAACCAGTGCACTCACTAGCACATTCTTATCTAAATAAAGACACCGGCACGTTATGCACTTGGAGGTGCGAAGCCGCTTGCACTCTATGAAACGCTGCCACAAGTAGTTGGAGAGTCTACCGATCGTTTGATATGGTTACTCGTTTTTGTTTTTATAACACTTGAGCGCTTTCGGTGACGTATTGACAGTTTCAATATGCCCTTTTTGATGATTTTGAAGAAATCTATTTGTTTGGAATACCTGTACCGTTGTAGATAAATGTATCTATGGTATCAGGTTAGAGCGAATGGTTCTGACAAGTCTGTAGCTCGTCGTCTGCGTTTCCCTGCATTCAAGCGACTATATTGGTGCGGCATAGTTAAGGACCGGCCGGCCGATTGCAGTGCCAAAATCAGCGTACGGATGATTGATGAACGCTCAGGTAATTCATAGTTCACCTCTTCAGTCCTGGAGGGAGCGATCCTGGGCAGCTGGTTCTACGTTACCGGAATTGACTCGGATTTTATCTGGCCAAGGGCTGCACTTTTGTAGATCTAACCTCGTTGGGATCAGTAAGTTTTAGGAAACTTTTGTGTTTGTGAAGCGTATTATAGCCCCGTTGCAATCGAAGTTAACGTTTTCTTTGTTCAAGGTTATCAATATATACTAGGAAAGGCTCGAATCTTTAAAAAATAGTGCTTAAGAAAGTGTTGTTATACTTTTAAAATATTGAGTTCCCAAGCCCTGGTAATTTTCACATTTTAATTTTTATGCTGGGTTTTATGAAACTATGAAAATGCGCTCTTCATTTTTAACTGAATGGGGGTATATCCTCTACATATGTATTTTTATACTATTTATAAATACATATGACCCCATATGCATAGCAGATATTGTGATAACAAGCATTTATTAGATTTATAAATAACTCGATATCAAACTGTATGTTGTTGCCTTTGTATATATGTATGTATCGCCGTGTGTAACGTAGATAAGGAAACTACAAACTGAGTTGAAAGTTTTAAACTGAATTTAGACAAAGCGAGTGCGGGACGCATTTCAGAGAAAGGGTAGTCACCACATGTGGTAATGTGTTGGCAATAAAGTGGGTGACATTTTTATGACAACAAAATCCATAAACAAATATGTTGCTAGAAAACCAGACAATGGTATATTGTATTTATTTGTATAAGCAATATGAATGAATGTTAATTGATGTATATACATATGTACATATGTAGTTGTTATGGTATGCAACTTAAAGTTGAATAGCCGCAAAGCAATTTGTACTTTGTTGTTTCTATTGTTGTTACAGCTGTGTTATTGGATTGTAATGATTGTAGAGTCGCTTCATTTCTAGTTTCATATTTTTTATATATTTTACTTACATACATACTCGTACACATATTCATATAATAAAAACCGGTATGCAATTATATTTTTATCGCCGTGGCCCGGTATTTCTAAAACAAATTTTGCAGATGAAAATTGCTGGCAGCTAATTTAGTTGAGCTCTCGCTATTGTTATTGTTAGTATAATTTTAATTTATAAAATTTAACAATATTATTCATGCTGAAAAATTCGTAACGGTTTTATTAGAGCGTATCACACCTACGGTCTCTAGTTGGACCTTGACTTTAAAATACAAATGCCACAAGTACCGGATAAATGGCTCATTTTGATTGAGATAAATTCCGATAGCTTGAAAAAACGAATAAATAGGAATATGGGGAGCTAAAGAAGCATTACTTTTAATGAAAAACTTCGCTGAAACAAATTGGTTGCTGTTATCCAAGCCAGATGCCAAAACATTGCTAAATCGACTCTGCTCAACATACTGATCATTTATATAGTATATACGAGGTGTGTTCAAAAAGTATCGCGAATTTTTTGTTTTTTCAAAAATTATTTATTTATTCATGAATATCTATTTTTTCCCCTTCAAAATAATCCCCACGAGATACACTTGTGCCAACGGTTTTTCCAATCTTTGAAGCACTTCAAAAAATCATTTTTTTATCTTCTTCAGCTCTTCCTTCGATGCCGCCTTTATCTCGTCAAGAGAAGCGTAACGTCGTCCTTTCATGGGCTTCTTCAGTTTAGGGAACAAGAGAAAGTCACAGGGGGTCATTAGTGTGTTGTTTTTGGCCAAAAAGTCGCGCACAAGCAACGATGTGTGAGCACGGGCGTTATTGTGGTACAAAAGCCAATTTTTGTCACATTTAATTTCGTTTTTCACACAAAATTTGATACAGGTTCTTTGATCCATTTTTTTGAATAGGTAAAAATCGAAGACGATCCAAAACACGTGCAAGCAAAGCAGCTGTCAACAATTAAATGAACATTCAAAATGGCCAAGCTTGTCATCATAAGTGGGAGACATGAGTACCAACATAGCGCCAAAAAAATTTGAAATTCGCGATATTTTTTGAACACACCTCGTACTTTATAGGGCCTCGGACGCTTCCTTCTGGGTGTTACAAACTTCGTGGCAAAGTTAATATACAAGTAACCTGTTCAGGGTATAAAACCCAAGAAATATATGTAAGTTACGTGTATTTTGCTACTTCAATTATTGTATTTTTTTTGTTTTCTTTTTAATACTATGAATTGTCTAGAATATATTCTAATAGTTTCAAGGTAATGGCAATAAAAGTGTAAGAGATAAAATCCTTTGGAACAGCGGCCTGTCAGGCTAGACCGGTCGGCTACTTTAATCTTTGTTTGTGTTTTCCTTGAAACATCGTTTTCGAAGTCGTTGATCTATTTTCCAAAACTTTTTTATGAAAAAATCAAAAATATTATTTTAGTGGTGCTCTTTGATATGTTTAAAAGGCGTAGTAATTTTATTCATTTATTATATGAAAAAAAAAAAATGGTGAAAATAGTCATTTTCTCGGCCGTCAAAGCCCACGTAACCATTTAAAGATATCAACGATATCAAGCCTCAGCCAAATGCTCCCTGGAAAGGAATTTAGGAACCATGTACATTTATGCGCCAAGTCTGAGGAGACCTCTTTTGAACTAAAATGAAACTTCGAAGATCATTCTGATATTTGTATAGCAAACATCGAATCTGACATGAACAATAAACTAAATTTTCGCAAAAATTTTATATTTCTACGCCATTATTATCACAATAATTTTTAATTTTAGGAGTTTTTGTGAAAAAAAAAATTTTATGTTTTTTTGCTGCCATTTCATGCGAATTCTACGCTTGCTTGTTCCTTTCACGTTATCTTAAAACAGTCATAAAATACACTACAGGTCGATTACTTCTACTTCTAATTATCTTATCAACGTCTTTCAAATGCAGTCAAAGAAATAAAATATAAAAGATTAGCTAAAAAAATAAAAATTGTCTTTTTATTAAAAAAAAAAACAATGTAGGCTGTTTTGTTTGTTATTTACAAGAATATTTTTAGAATGTTTAGATACTAAACTGAGTTATATATATTTATATTTAAAATATTTGTTGTAGTATTCGTATATATGCGTGTCGGCAGGGTGTGCAGTCCAGGTGTTATAGTTCTAAGAACAACTTTTTTTTTGGAAAATCTTCAATTTGTTAACATATCTCTAGTAAAGCTCTGTAGTGAAACATCAAAACAGTCAGAAATATCAGTTTGCGACTTGATGCACCAGAACTAGACCAGTTTTGTGAAAGTTTGTGTGGAACAGAGAGAGAGAGAGAGAGAGAATTAATAGAGAGTGATACAATAAGGATTGTTACGTTTGCGTCTCAATATTAAGTCAATAAATGCAATACAATGAATTAAAATGGTTCCTGTAAACCTAAAACCAGAAAGTTATGTACCTGTTTTAGACTAGCATGAAACTGGTATATTTGTGATTAAAATTGCACAGTTGACAAGTGGCATGTAATTAACACATAAGAAAGATGAGGAGCCCCAATCTATCGCAGGCAGTCGACGAGGTAGTTCGGTTTCCGGTTGCTACTAGTTCTAAAGTAATGAAAAACTGATTGATTTTATTAGAGGGTATATGCTATAAATAAATATTGTTTTGTATTTACATATGAATGTAATGACAAGTCATACAAAAGTATATAAATGACATTGAGCATTACAAGGAAATTTAACTTCAATAATAAATTTCTGAGAAATTCATTTATTCACAATTTCGGTTAAGTATACAATTTAGTGTGTCAGCTGTTACTCATTGATTTTAGCTTATAACAACAAGTCTTCATTATATATATATATTTTTTTTTTAAATTTAGTGTCAGTGTTTTTAGAAAATGGTTTTTCTTTATTTTTTTTTATAATATCAATACCGCTTTTATTGAAAATTTCCAAATGATATTGTTTGTAAGATTCTTTACATCCAGCTTAATTAGTTGCAGCCGATAGCGGTTAAAACTTTCAAAACAATGACCGAACATTAAAGGTTGCGCTAGCAGATTTAAGTTTATTTGGATGAGACAGTTTTTTTATCGGTTATAGCATAATTTAATTTACTCACACAAATCTATTGTTTGATCTACAAATTGAGCAAACAGTTGGTTTTCAAATTGCAAACATTGAAAGAGTAAAAGGATTAAGTAGCAAGAAATACACATTGTTGCACTGTGTCATAACATAAGTCACTCCTGCCACATATTTGACGACTGCGGAATGACACGTAATTGTCATTATTACTCAGCGTATTAATTTTACTATCTAAGATATGAGTGTGTGTATGCAAACATGTTGTGTGGCACGGAATGACTTCAATATAACTAATGGGTGTGTTGCAAGCATTTTGCGTGTGATTATGTGTGTGTTCTATTTGTGTCTTCACATAAATTTTACACGTGACACATTTAACACCATCACCCCCACGAATTGTGCTATACCCCAAACGATACATTAACATATCATACTATGTGTAAATACTCATATATTAGTGTTGCAATGAGGGGAACGACTGCAGTTGCAATACTCAAGTGTTGGCTCATATGTGTATACGCCTACTTATGGGCAAAATTTATGACAGTATGTACGTGTAGAAGGCATTAACAGCATTGCTGACAAATGGCTGACAACGTTGGCAGTAGCAACAACTACTCTCATACTAAATGAGCGCATAAAATAAATAAGATGTAAATAACTGGCAATAATGAAGTATCGAAAACAATTTAAATACTATTTGTCGCCATTGTAATGGAAATTAAAACACGTAACGGCACCTCATATAAAAAATGATTACACAGATCGTTGATGCAGAGCGGTCACGAAAATGACACGGTGTGACTTTTAGCGACTCCCTTCAATTTGATATGTACATGGTGCATATGATATAGAAATCGAATAAAAAATCAAAATAAAAAATAGTTGTATAATCTCAACCTTAAAGTTGCTTTTACAAGAACTTTTCCAACAAGACAGCCATGCTCAAACAAAACTAAGAAACTAAGAGAGCAGTGACGAATCAAAAACGACATATTAGGCTTCTTCGGTGTAATTCCAAAACACTATCAACGCTATCGAGTGTCGACTTGACTTGAAAATGTTTTCAAAGTGCCTTCCCTAGGATTATATTTCATATTGAACAATTATGTACTGAAATAAAGCATTGAAAAGTAAGAACTGTTGGATTATTCTTAATATTTGGAAGCGTTGCCATTCCCTATGTTTAGTTTTGCATAGATGGATTATCGATTCGTTCATGTAATGGTGCAAAATGGCAGAACTCAGAAGGTCTTCCATCAATAGTTGGCACACTAGGGGCCTTTTAAGCCCTTCTGGCATTGATTCAAGCCTATAAGAGTGGGATAAGGTTGATTAATATTTCTGTACTTTAAGATTTCTTTAAAAGAAAATGTATTGAAATATTGTTTCCATTCAATAGTAAAACTATTTAGACTCTACAGACTTCAATAAACACTACCGATATTGTGTCGACGCTGTTTTTTGGTTCAAATCAAAGAGTATAGAAAGAAAAAATAGCATAGCTTTTCTACAGTATCCCGCCAACCCGTTAGAAACAGGGTAAATATAGGTAAAAATTTACGAATAACATTCTTGGGATATTTGCAGATATTAAAAAAATGTACCGTTGCAATTAGCGGGACTTAAATACGAAATTATATTGAAATATTTACTTCACTTGGAGAGATCAGAACTACAGAAAGGTGGATTGGAATAAGGTAAACATAAAAAGTTATGAAAGTCCACCGAAAGTCCCCGATTCATAGTTATGCTGCTATTTAACATGACTTTCTCCTTAAGAAAGATTAACTTTAGCGACGAAGGCCGCCTAGAAGCAGTGACAGAAATCATTCAATTTGTGCGTCGTAAACCGTGTGAACGTTATGTGGAGATCTGCATTCAAAAAACGGTAAAATATCCCCCCAATGTAATGATTTACAGCTGCATATTTTTTGAAGGTCCTGGACCAATTTGCTTTGTTGAGGGAGCGATAACTAGTGAGCAGTACAGCAATGTACTTCCAAGACGGCTTTGTACCATATTTGGCAACACTGAACCCTTCAGCAGCCCAGCACACTTATACGCACGCTGAAGTCCCTCGCCACACCTCCCGACGAACGATTGATGTCCTTCACAACTTGGATATCAATATATTACCTTAGGCAATTCAACCGACCTAAGCCCCATCGAAACTGTTGAACGACCCTCAAATCGAAGGTATATTCCGGAAAAAATCCCACAATAGTTCCATTCAAAGATAACATAAAGGATGTGTGTCTAAATGATCCAGATTTAAAAATAATGATTATATTTGTTTGAATAGTATGCCTCAAATAGTGAAGGCTGTTAATAAAAACAAAGGTTTGCCAACCAAATACTAACAAAATTTAAATTTTTCTAAATTTTATAAAAGGATGATATTTCAAATAAATATTATACAAAAAATTGCATTTACATATTGTAATAACTTTTGGTTTATTTGACTCTGAACGCAAAACTATATGAATAATTGTTCCTGTTTCTAATGGGTTGGCGGGGTGCTGTAGAAAGACACTCTAAGTTATAAAAAATGGGATTCTGATATAATGTCGCCTTTTTTTTAATAATCTGCAATTCACCGTTAGAAATAAACTGCGAGACTAACGACAATTACAACGGTGATATTTTAATCAAAACTCAGAGCGAATAATCCTTTCAAACATTCACGCGGCCAAGCGTAAAGTGTCAGATTAATTATGCAACGCACGGCGTGCTGCCACTTAATGCGAAAACTTCGCTGACATTTGTCAACGGCGGACGATGGGGGATGGTGTTGTACGGTAGGGGCAGATGTTTACTTGCGAATTTCTAAATTGGATTCTTGTTTAAATTTGCAACAGTGCAAACAGGGAGCTTTAATTTTTTTTTGTTCTTCCATGAGTTTCCCTTTCGTTAATTGTGCAGACGAGAAGGAGGAGAAGCAGAAAACAACAACAAAATAAATAAATAAATATCACGAATGAATGTCTTTAACACACGCCGACACAGTTCAGCTGAGCGCTGTTGCACTTTCACTTGTAATTTAAATGCACGGCAAACAACGTTGCAACTAAAGTGCAAATTCATGTCTGCCCCGCGCTCTCCGCTACCACCGTTGTGGTAGTTGTCACCCTTTGCTTGCATTTCATTATGCCTCAATCCTTTCCGTTGCAAACACTGTTTGAGGTGTCAACAAAGCAAATGCACTCGCTACAGCAACAAATACAACAATAACAAAGCTAACTGTGCAATAAATCGTAAATTGTCGTGTTTACGCATTTTACATGATGTCTTGAGCAATTTTACGACTTTGCACAGTATTGCCACTGACTAACAGTGGCAGTGCCTTAGCCACGTCACATGCCACATGGAGTAAGTGGTGGAATATGTTTGTGTGGCAGTCATGTACACCTCGACAATTTGTTTTGTTGTTAAATGGAAATGCGTTTGCACGTCTAGTCAACAAGCCGTTAGCCCCTCAACCGACCGGAGCTCCATCGGCTCCGCCTCCATCTTCTGCAGTCAAGTGTGTTATTTGCGTTTGTAGCAGCAGGCGTTTGTTGCCGGCGTAGCAGCTTGCTTCGATTTTTGTATACACCACTTTTGTTATTATTGTGTGATTGCTTGCAACACAATGGCGTCTGTAAAACGTTTGGAAGCCATATGTGCGTAAACGCATTGAAGCACACGTCCCTACACAGTTGCACGTTCGCATGCTGCAGGAAGCTGTTCGGCAAAAATGGCTATGAGATTAATTGTATGTGCCACGTTTCAGCTTTCCACATGCTATAACAATAGCCATGGCATATCTAAGCTTCTTGCAACTTCTCTGTCACTCACTTCCTCTGTCGTTTGGCAAGCCACTGCTCATGTTTATGGGTATATTACATATGTTTACTGACGGCATGAACTAAAATTGGATCTGGGATATACGAGTATATGTATCTGAGGATAATTTTCGTGCAAAATTTTCAATAACTCAATTTGAAACTGTTTGAGGAAATGCAAATCCAAACAAAAAGTGTTTTTAAGGCAGCTAACAGAAAAGATGAGATGAGACCAACCTTTGAAGATTCGAACATAGAGAACGATATGAGAAAATAGAGTTAGAGATATCTTGACGTTTTCTTCTTCAGCTGCACCGAAGCTATAATATCATTCACAAGCCGTTTAACTTGAATTGGAATGGACAGTCTGAACAATAATAACAGGATAATAACCTGTGAGAAATTTCGGAAAGATATCTCGTTAAAAAAAAAAACTTTTTCATAAGACACGAGAGAAGGTGTTTCAATGCTCCGAGCTTAGACGTTATTGATATGAGGCGGCTCTTTTATGTACTGGCGGCTTTGAAAAGACTTTATCCGGAGAAACGAACCAAGAACGTATATACACGCGGTCACGAAAGCTAAATTTACCAAAACTGGTAGCGGGTTGAGTTCTTATATTTTCCTCTAATTGACGAGTATGATTCGTGAAGAACGGGTAGAGGTAGGCTATGGGTGCTTCGGTGTTGCTATTAGTATACTCTATGTTCTTCAGTCGGATATGAATTACTACAAAAGCATCAATTCTTGAGGCTAATTGATTCAATTTCCGTGATTACTTATTACAAACAGAAGTAGATCCTCGTGCTGCACTTGAAATTAACAGTTTTTCCTTCGTACCTTATGTTTTCCTTCTCATAACCAAAAGTAACTTCAATGTGATTAGCTTTCTAAACCCGGAAACGCCAAGAAAAATAGTCATATTATCTTTTGTTGCGAATGTGAAAGTAAATATATGAAATAAAGAGTATATATACATATAATTATTTGAAGGAAGCTATCGAAAAGAGGACTAATGCATACTAACTATAAACTGTGCATGGTCCCTTTTCGCTACGTTTGTCCTAAGAATCTGTAACATTGATATAATGAGGGTCGGTAACGCCCAGCAGGAAGTAGACGTTTTTATGTAACAGAGAGAATGTGTTTAGGAACCAGAGCTGACCCAAATTGTACCGGTCCCATAACAACTATATATTTTCCCTACTTACAACAGTATCTGTTTAACGTTTCATATTTTTATGTGCCTTTTATTGCTGTAAAAGTAATTTTTATTATGCTCACAAATGAGCTGTGCGTGGCATAAACAAATACGCGCTCAAATGTAAACATTTACACACACACATACCACTTACATATGTGTCGGTGCCGGTAGGCGTTTATCTGCATGGCGAGTGTTAAAAAGTTTAAATTATTTTCTAATTTTAAACGCAATCAGAGTAAAATTGGCCATACACGTCACAAATGTGCGTTCGATCGGTATGTGAGCGGTTGCGGTTTACTCGTGTACGGGCTTGTGCGCATACCGATCCATGTTCGATTTTTAACGGTCGGTGTGTACACATGTGTGTTGTGCATGGCGCTGTGTGCACACAAAATCTCATTTCTCTCGTGTCCCCGAACAGTGAAGATCGCGGACGAACAATGGCAAGTGTTAAGTGATTTTTTGAGGAGTTTTTTGGGAAGGAAACAAATAATTGATTCAATATTAAACTTTTCGTTTTTTCTCTATCCTGCCCGCCACTTAAGAATAATCTTAAAAATCAAAATCCGAGAAATCGCGCTTCAAAGTTTTCGCTTTTTGCCTAAGCGCTAATATATCAGCTAAACGCTCGGTCACTATTTCCCTTCTACCTTCGATAATATTTCGAATTCTTATCTATAACTTTGGGGACTTAGATAATTTTTAAAGTGATTCAAGAAAAAAAAAATGGATTGTTCGAAGCTTTTAAAGCAGGCTCCCCCCTTAATTTGGCAAACGAAAAGTGATAAATATAAAAATAAAATTGAGAAAAATAAAAATTCGAATAATTTATTAACGAAATACAAAAAAATCGATAAAAGCGCTGCATTAGAAATAACTTCCAAGAGATTTTCCGCTTGTCTGTCGCACATTTTCACTATGTTAAGAATGCAAAATGGATTTGTATGTCGTGTATGGCGAAACGATTTCATTCAGATCGAACGCACATGTGTGTCGTCTATGGTCGCTTTAAGCAGCATGCAACGTGCCACAATTGCGTGGCTTGCCTTGTGCGGTACAAGTGTTTGGATGCATAGCAATTCTCATGCCGCTAATAAGTGTTGTTCATATTAATGGGTGCAACATATGCACGTTGTATGAATATGCGCGTGTAAATATGCAAATTGTGTATGATTTATGCACATGCAAATCTGCTCGCTGCTAACTGACGAATAAGTAGTGAGATGTGTTCCTGCCACATGTGCAAATTCATATAAATTTACGAAGGAGTGCTACTGTTTGTTCAACACGCGTTCACCTATTTGTGAGTACAAATTTTTCAATTTAGTGAAGTAAATTAAACAGCTGGCTGTGGGAAGAGAAGATCAAGATGTAATCTACTGAAAATCTATTTTAATATTTTGGATTTCCTTTGTAAAAATATATTATACTGCGCTCAGTGATCAGTGATTAATAGTTAATTGTAATAATAGCACGTATCCATATGTATATTTATTTGAAGTTTTACTCTGCATACGCAGTTCTGAGGATCTTAATCTCACGTAAAGGTTTTTTCGAAAAATGTGGTTCCGAAGGTTAGCTGTCATATTGTATCGCAGAGAAAATCGATTTATTTAGTAATAAGTGTAAAAGTTTTTTTTTCTCTTATTATATTCTTGGGTTTTTTCTTACCAACTTTAAGTTATATTCATCCACAAATAGATATAACCTAGCGGAAGAGCTTACCTGAAATTAAATAAAAAAAAAAATTATCAATATTTTTGCAGTATATTTATCGTAGATATCAAGTTATTAACTTATTATTATTATTCTTTCGTACTATATTCAATAAAATAGTCTAAGGAGAATTTTTATTGCCACAAAAATATATATAATTAGATCTTGAGTAGCGGTTTGTTGGTCCTCTGTCCGGAGGGCTACTTCACTAACCATATCTAGTATATAGATAAATGTTCATTTTTATATTCATCCGAATGCCTTCAAAATTTTTACACGTTTTCTATCTGAGTATACGTTTAAAGTCTCATTAATTGCTGTTCAATTAGGTGTGTGACTTGGATAGAATTTGAGTTTCATAAATGAGTTTTTATTTTGATATTTTAATATTGAAAATGAGGGTTATGAAATTATGTAAAAACTCTTTCACGAAACTGAATTAAAGATTAATTAAAAGCAATTTGTTTTGAATGTAATTGTTTACTGTTGACGTGTAAAAATTAATTAATTTGACTTACTTTTTTAATTGCACTTTGTTTTTATAATAATAAACCATGCATTTACTATGCTGCTTAATTAAAATTTAATCTTAATAAAAGCTATTTTTATGACATAATTACATATTTATATTTATAACACATTCTTTTTAATAACCTGCTTTGGTTTAATCAATTAAAGTGTAATTTTAATGCAGTGACAAAATAATTACTTCATTGCAGATTTTTTATATTTATGCTTTGAACGAAATGTGAAATTTTTTATGTACATATTAAAACAAAGTCATGTCCTTTTATCATATTTTTTTAAGAGATTAAAAAATTATGAATTTTATAAATTGTGTGTACATAAGCTTATACAAATATATTTTTTAACCACCATAAGTTGGCTAAAAAAGTTAATAATATTTTTATGTTTCGGTTCGCAAATTCAGTAGTTCATTAACCAATCACCTATGTTTTAGTCTTTTTTCTATAATATTTATAATTGCTTATTAAAAATTGCACAAAGTTCAGTTCATTCAATTACAAGAATACGAGTATCACTTAATTTACTACTGTGGGCAAAAATAATAAGACATTTTAATTTAAATTTGCGCGAAAGCACATTCGATGAAATATTGGTTTTCTGTATGACAGTGATATCTGTGCCAAATAATGTTTAGATATTTGGGAAGATCAATTATTGATTACTTTCATATAGATTTTGAAGAATAAATTTACAATTAAAAGTCTTGCTACTCTTTGCTCACAGTAGTATAGCAAATATAAAATAGCAGCAATTTTCATTGCTAAAAACTATTTTAAAACTTTCGAAGTTGTTGTTGGTGGCAACAAATGTTACAAACCTGCCACAGAATAGCAAAGTAAATTCGCTAAAAAAAAGTTTTTGTTTTATTTTGTGTATGATAATCTGACTTAAATTATCGCACAACTTCAAATAAAAGCAGCATGAAAGCGCTGTTGTCAAATTGCGATGGTACTCAGGCATTGCTGTATAAACCATTTATCACGCGCTCATTGTCAGACGCGAGCATGCGACCCAAATGCTTGCCACAAACTATGCGGCTCTATTGCGTACGCGACATTTTCACTTTTCTGCTGTCTTTGACAACAGTTGCTGACTGTTAGCGGCAACATTCCCACCGTCGTCGACTGTGGACGGGGCGCGTCGCTGCCTGCGCTATGCAAATCTCGTTGGCGTGGAATCACTGCGCTGCCAAAATGCATTATCGTCTACAAAAATGCGCGCGAATATGTGTGTGTGTATGTTTGTTGATTTTCGATCTGCGCGACGTGCAACATGACACGCTGAACATTGCATTATTGACGGCTGATAATTGGCAAATGCATTCTCGTTTGACGCTAGCTTTGCGCGAAATCGTCTCTCAATTGCGTTTTAGTGATACTTTCGCATGCGTCACTATTTCTATCATTCACAGCTATTGAAGATAAAAAATTGTCTCCGACGTTATGGAAGCGATAGTCTGACAGTTATGCAAGGATGGCGCTTAGAGAAATTTAATGTGAAGGGAGAAGATAATACATTGTACAGTAAAGGGATTTTGTAGAAGTTTGGTCCCTCTAACATCAGGGTTAATTTGGTAATATTAAAATACATATTTTATCGGATGCCATTTTTAGAAGTCGCCCGAGAAAAATTGGTAAAATTCTGCATTCGCGCGATCAATGATCAAATACCAGGGTTTTCATATCTTTAGCTGATCGGTATTAAGTAAAATTTAATAGAAAGGAAACGCCAGAGCAGTTTTGCGGCAGGTTGAAAGCCTTTGAGGATCCTCCATATAATTTCAATTACCCTAACAATAGAGCATGTCTTAAGCGATTCAAATTATGCATTGAACAGTGATCCTACAAAGCAGGGTTTGTATAAGTAAATTGAAGAAATTTCAGAACTCCATTAATTATGAGATGTTTCTAATTTGTAATTTTCGTAAGGCTAAGCTCCAACAGCAAAACATTTGCAACAAATTGAGTTCAATGCATAAATATGTATATCTTTTACAAACTTTCCATCGTATTTTTACTCAGCGAATTCCCATGTTCAGTAATTGACTATGCGATCTCTACACTACTGACTTACTGATGAAACACTTTTTGACCAAATAAAGTCATTCCGGAAGTAAAAAATTCATAAAACAAGAAGCCAAAATTGATAAATGGAAGAAAAAACAAATGATAAATGAATGAGACCTCAAAACGTTGCATGTTCGCTACATCACCTGAGATCATCAGCTGAGGCGCAGTGGCACAGATAAAACACATAAAATTAAGATAATGCTGATGGTGCATAAAAGTTGCATTACGTTGGTAGTCGTCAGATCGCTCGATCGGACCAATGTGAGCCTTAAAAGGAAATCGAAAGGAATTTCGCGGCGAACAACTTCGCTTTGCGTTACTTGTTGCTCCCAGTGTGCGCTGGTAGTTGTGTCACGAGCTCAGCTTCAGCTAAATTAAATATTGGGAAATATTGTAAATGCAGTTGCATCAATTTACGTACACGATACGTGGATAAATGAGTGGGCTGAAGTGTGCAGGAGTAAATAGAGTTTTTTAAAAAACAAAAAAAAAATGAAGAATTGTAAAAATATATGACAAAATCGAGTATTAGCAACGTATGTACGACAACAGACTGCAACGAATTCAACTGAAAGTTGTAGACATTCGAAGATACAGGTATGAGCAAAAAATGTTTGGCTATTATTTTTATATGAAATTTGTGTTTTTGTATAAAATTGTGTTTTAATTTTTTTTAAATAAGTTTGTTTCAATTGGTTTGGCGCTTTATAGAAACCTATGTTTGTATAAACTTTGCACGTAAATTTTTTGTCTTGATATCCATTAAAAAATTTTTAAGAAAAAATTTTTTATAAGAAGGGTTGCCAAAAGATATTTTGTTTTAAAATAAATACAAAATTAAATTCAGTTTGATAATAAAACAATTAATACGAAGAAAGTCTAAGTAATTGAAAAAATTAACGAAAATGTGTTACTAAGAAACTTTCTAAATTTTACTTAAACAAATATTTTTCCTGCGTTAGTAGTTCGATTTATTACAGAAGATTAGAGAGGTCCCAAACTGATTTTGACAAATGGAGTAAGTAATAAAATAACGGGGTTTTCAGTAAACGACACCATATTTTTTCCGCTATTTTTACATTTTGCTTCGGTAAGGTTTGCAATTTATCATGGAAAGATATTCGATCCAACAATGAGCCGAAATTATTAACATTTCCTACCCAAATTCGGGGTCAGTGGCCTCAACTTTAAGAGCCTTTCCTCCAATTTATGGTCATCATAATCGTAATTTGAATCGAAAAATTTTAATCCACAGGCACAGTACTTAGAGTTCCCGTGCCAGTGAGACAAAGAAGTACCGGTAGTGTCAGGAATATTGATGCCGCAGCGTATAAATTGAAGAAGACCCAAATCAGTCATTCAAACGTCGGTCTCAAGCGCTGGGCATCTCTGTAACGTCGTTGCGGCGAAATTTTGCGAAAAGATTTTGGCTTTTATTCTAACTAGATCAAATTGACGCAAGAACTGAAACCTCTTAACCACTACAATTGTCGCATGTTCGTGAATTTGGCTGAGCGACAACTTGAAAATGATCCGTATTTTCATCGAAAAACCATCTTCAGGAATAAAGCTCATTTCTGGCTGAATGGCTTCATCAATAAGCAAGCTATGCGTTATTGGTCATGCAGCAATCCACACGTACTCCATGAGTAACCATTGCATCCCGAAAAAATTACGGTTTGGTGCGGTTTATGGGCCGGCGGCATCATTGAATTGTACTTCTTCCGTGATGATCAAAACCGGCACGTTACACGTTCGCTACCTCTTCATGATAATCGAACGCAGCGAATGTCGCAATCGATTTATTGAAAACTAAGTTTAGTAAACATGTTATTTCACGAAGCCTCCCAGTAATTTCACCGCCTCAGTCGTGCGATTTGACATCGTTAGAATATTTCCAATGGGGCAATTTCAAGTCTATGGTCTATGCCAACAAGCTAGCGACGATTGATGAATTTCATACGAATAACGAAATTCTATATCTATATCTGCTATTTCAGCAGTATCGGCCGACTTATGTTTGAAAACCGTCAAAAATTGACGTCAGCGTCTGGACTTCTGCAAGCGTGAGAAATATAGAACTTCATGACATCCCGAAACAGTTTTGTAGCTCTCTTATGGAAAATAAATTTTCTTCTTATTAAAGTAATTAGAAAACGACAGAGCAATTCAGTCTTTTAAAAATGAAATTTCAAAATCTCTTGTGTAAAAAAAAAAAAAAATCAGGATAGATCATGATATGGTTAAATTCGCTTCCATAAATTGCCAAAATAAAATATGGATTTTTCTGCACGTAACTCTATAAATGAATGATAATACACCAAAACTACCCATAAATATAAATACTGCACAAAACAGCAAATATATATATATATATATATACCAAATATATACAAAATATATATATACCAAATTATCTGCGTTGCAATTACACATGATAGCCAAAAAACGGAGACGTATAATCAAAAATCAATTACAAATGCAATACCTTCATTAAAGCGCATATGTACAAGATACACAACTATCACGCATAAAACTACATAAAAGTGTTCAAAAATACAATTGCAGTTGTAATTTAAACATTATTTCATAAATAATTCAGCGTATGCGCAGTTTTTATAGATTATTTGCTTTGTTTTTTCTCAAAACTTTGTGCTTTATCTTCACATGTTTTTTTACTGAGTCTTTCGCTCCTTTCTGGGTATTATTTGCTGTCGGGCGCTGCGCATGCGTACACATAAGACGACTATACCCACGCCTAGATGAGATGTAGCGCAATAATTTGAAATATATACATATATACAATTGTGCTACACGCAATTTACGCATTACAACAGCAACAAAAATAGTATTCAAGTGAGACACTCGGTGTAATCACGCAGCCGTTTTGTAACGCTGAGCCGACAGTGTGCAATGCCTTGCGAAGTTAATGCGTTGCTATGAGGCACATTTCGAGACGTACGTCCCACGCAAATTTGCAACACAAAACTGGTTTCGATGAAGCGAGAAAGCTTTTATTGCAAGGCGATGCTTTGGGACATACCTAAGCAGACAGACAACTATATTTGACGTACACAGCACACATATATAAGTATATTAGTAGACGACAGTGTGCCTCGCTGTGGAGACACTAATCGATTGGAAATCTAATGAAGTGCGAAGAGGCGTGCGCCAAGTGGGCTATACACTCGCGACACAGCGTAGCCAACAGAGTACGGTGTCAGCTAGGCGAATGCATACAACACAAGCACAAGTATACATTAACACAAATTATGTGACAAGTCGCGACCTGGCAGCCGACGTGTCAAGGCAACGTGTGTCGCATTGTGACGCGGTATTTGGCGTCTTATAATGTGGCACGATTGCTGAGGCAAGGTGCCTTTCGTCTGCTGGTGATTCGCTTATAGCCGCCATATCCATTGCGGCGACTGCCTGTGGTCGCGCGATTGCCAGGAGGACTGAAAGTGACACTACTGCGGTGCTACAGAGTGACGGCGGCCCGCCAAACAGCCCACCTTAGCTTGGAGGAAATATTTGTTTTTTTTTTTAATTTTATTGAACAGCGGAGTTTGCTCTGTCGCCAATCGCCTAGTGCAAGCGTCAACGCTATTGCAGTGTTGCTCCCTCAGTTGCCGGGAACCACAATTGCTCAATCCATTGGTGCGCGCTTTGTGTCTGCGATTGGAAAACGCTACGCGCTTTTGGCCATTTGACAGGTTTGCCGACATTGCGGAGGCGTGTCTGCCGCATAAACTCTGCAGATTCCGAATCGCAAGCCGTGTGTACAGGAACGAGTTGAAGAGAGTGGGGAGCGGTGACCAAATACTCGCCGCGGCTGATAAGTGGCAGGAGGCTGTGCAGCACGTGGGAAGCCGATTAAGTAAACATATTAATTTCAAAATATTCTACGTATGTGGCGCGTCTGTGCCACACATATAGGTTGGTGTGATTTGAAGACAGTTGTGACGTGTTAATATTTGCTTGAGTGTGTGTGTCACCATTTTTAATTAAAACTGCCGCCAAGTGCACTTCAAACGTTTCCTTCAACATACAAATTCACATATTATATATCATATACATAAGTATATATACCACCACTCATTGTAATGCGCCCTTCTCAGTGTAATTCGCGCAATGTTAAAGCTTTGCCGTCCATGTTCCCCGCCTTTAGCACCAGTCTTGGCGTGTGCCGTTCGTGCTGCTTGCGTGTAATTAACACCGTTATTGTATAGCAAATAAATTAATTACTACTTGTAAGTCCATTAAGATGTTGCTTTCCGATACAATTTATATAAACTTGCAAGTGCCATAATGAAATATTGAAATTTATGTGGTACGATATGACAGTTATGCCGAATTACAAACAAAAAAAAAAAAAAAAAAAAAAAAAAAAAAAAAAAAAAAGAAAAAAAAAAAAAAAAAAAAAAAAAAAAAAAAAAAAACCATAAATGCAACAGGTAGTCGGTCAAAAGTGGTGAGAATTGCATATAAATTAAGAATGGTTTCTACTCAGTATAAGGGTATTCAGATATTGAGCTGAAAATGAGTAACAACGGTTATAACAACAAACGAAACAAAAATTGTTGCTGATTTAATCTGCTTTAATATAGCTTTTTAAAAACTGTTCTAATAATAATTTATCCATTAAGCGTAATCGATTCGGCCGTTCTCTGCTAGCTAACTTTGAAAGTTGTTACAGACTTTTCAAAAAATTTGATATTTCGACTGGAGATATTTTGATTGACATTTAGGGTATTTTTGTGACTTTTAGTCGAAATAATGTTTTTTCTTAACATTTTTTATACAAAAATGTTGTATGTTTGCGACATAAGAGGGTAAGTGTGTAAAATGAATGTACAAGATAAAATAAAAATTAGTTCATTTGAATTTTTCACAAAAATTTTAGAGTTATGTGAAAAAGCATAGACGTATTCATTACCTCCAACATTGCTAACTTCTTTTTCTAGGATTGGTAATTTTGTTGGAAATCAAGATAAGCTATTTTTAACCTTAAATATCCAACTTTTTTGCTCCAACTCAGAGCACCGGTAAATTATTTTTATTATACATATTTTAGAATGAAAATTTGTTCATTTGACTCACAACTCATTGACCATTTTTCCAGCATATTGGATCAGTATGGCAATTGGAAATATATTCCTTTCGAGTTATATTGTTGTGGTAAACAAAAATTCGGCGATAGGTTGTTAGTTTTCCTAGATATAACTGCAAAAATTTACTAGCAAGTATTGTTCATAAATGAGGTTAGACATGCCTTGTTCAAATATATGACTTTGACTATGTGTACAGAGAAAATCCCAAATGATTAAAGTACCCGAATAGATGTTGTAATATCTCCAATGAATCTATTAACGAATTCGGTTTGGTCAATGAAGGAAATAAATGTAGTATTCAATTCTGAAATCAGTTCTCTCATGATTTCAACCACACAATCGCCAACACTCCATATCTCAGAAATGAGTGTTTGAATACAGATCCTCTTAACTGTAGCTCAATAAGTCCACCTGTGCGTTAGACGACTACATTAACTTCTGTAAATATTCACCGCACTTAGCTTTAATGTCGCTATAAAAATACTGTTATTAGCTACTGTTATTGCGTAGCTAGCTTGTGTCCGATAGCGGCTAAACTTTGGATTGCACATGACACTTGTAATAAAATAAATGCATAAATCAATTAGTTGAAATGTGACGAGTGCCACAACTGGTTTGACATCTTTGATATGCAACAAAGTCATTAAAGATGTGAATTTACATACATACACATTCATGCTGATTGATGCTGTATATACACCTGCTTTTATTTATATTTATAAATACTGAAACTCGTATTACCCGGCGGGTAATAGACGGGCGAAGCCCGATTTCCTCCCGACTGCATGCGTTCTTAATGAGCCGAGTAAAAAAAAATAAATATTTTGCTAATTAGAAATGAATGACTTGACAGCTGAAAAAACTATCTCAGTAGAAGATAGGATATTAGCAAATGAAAGAGAGACTTATATTTTCGACGAAATCTTCACCTTCTTTCCAATAGACTTCAACTAAACTTCAAAATATAACACCAACTATTCCAGTTTTTCGTTACAGTAAAAGCCTGTGTATTTGCTATTTGTCAAGCTTTTAACCACAAAAGCTCATGAGCTTAATTACAAATATTGTATGGAGAGGTATTATAATGGTAAATCCCAAATTTTTTAATAAATTTTTATTATTTTATTTTATTATATTTATTTATTATTTTCTTTAAAATTATATATTAAAATGTGATATTTGCTTAATAGATTATCCACTTTTAGGCGATTTCCTCAAATTAAAGTTCGATATTTCGCTTTCTGAGAAAAATTTAAACCAATTGTTATCCTCAAACTCAATTCGTTAAATAAATAAATTCCGGGTGAATGGATTTCACAATTCTCAACGAAGAGCGACGAAGAGAACGAGTGAAATAATATTTCCTTGCACGCTTGTGGGCGCTCAACGAAGCAAAATCAATTTTCTCTAATTGGCACGAAATCACCAGCGACCAGAGGTAGACAGCAACTAAATTCGAAGCCATACACTTACATACGAACAAAGTTGCTTATATAGGTATATAAAAAGAGAATTATGTACTTGGGGATAGAGAGAGGAGAGGCACTAAAAGAATTAACTACTTGCTAACCAATATTATCTTGGGGCGGCATATATAGCATGTAGATATATAGTAGTGTTTATAGCTATGTGTTTACTCAGATGCATGTATAGCCTGAAGATTTCTCGCTTCACTTCTTACACTGACTAATAGCAGACGAAAGCAGAACAGGAAGTACCACGTGACCAAGAATTTTGGTGGCTGACAGGCTGCTCGAAGGCGAGAGAATTCGCCATAGAAGATAAGCAGATACATAGGGGCACTTAGAGGACTTGCACAGGTAATAGAAATTAAAAAAAAAAACATTAAATGTTGAAATTTAAAGTTGCTAGTAGCATTGGTGAATAGGTAAGAGTTGAAATTGCAATAAAAATGTAGTCGAAAGATGGCGGCATAGGCTCATTACACATTTACTTAAAATAAATGGAATCCCAATCACGCGCATGAATGTTATAGAGTTAGGGTACACAGAAGAGAAATCCAAGCTAATTGCTAATGTTTAGTTTACAGAACTGGATATATCTGTCTTAACATCCTCGCTATATAGTTTCATGCTAGGTTTTAACTATAAAACAGTGGTAGACAGGAGAACAATTGATGTTTTCCACGAACTCACATCGCTATAGCGTTCTTCTTCGAAAGGAACCAAGCAGATTTCCAAGGGGTGAGATATGTGGCTGAGATGTCATGCAAAAAAAGGGAATATGGTAGTCGAGTTTGTAAAAAGAAATTCAATAATTAATAATAATAATTTGCGTACTTTTAGTTTAGAAATATCCCTTGGTAAGTTAATGAGACCTTAACGTTCCAAAAATGATTAATTTCATTAGGAGATTATATTATGATTCTAAACTGCAGAACGTCATACAGTTAGTAGTGAACAACTGCCAGTTTTCGAAGTTTTATTTACATAGCCTTGTCGACGACAGATCTGAGAGTTATTTTTGTTGACTTAAGATTCGCTGAGCTGGTTAGTTTTCCATCTGAAGAGGAAAATAATGAAGGTAGTAATAGATACTTCAGTCTTCGAGAGTGACTCATTACAAAGGCTAATGAGAGTTATAATTGCTCGACGTGTCTTAAATTGCAGTGATCTGTTCGAGAAATATTCCAAGGTTTGCCAACTAACTTTAGCTTTTCCCCCCTTTGGAGTGTAAGCTTCTTATTGATGCAAAGAAATCATTGGGGAAGCGCTCTAGTAATGACGACTAGTTGTGAGATAGCTAATTTCCCTACAGTATTTTATACATCGACACCGGAATTTGCACCGCCTTCGTAAGTAAACTCTTCTATCTACAAATACATAAAAGCACAAATATTTCTCCATTCACCAACACTCTGCATGTCACAATATGCAATTACCCTTTACGGATAGAAAAATGGCAGGATGCAATACCACAGAAGAAACAAGTGAACGGTAAATCGAAAATTTTAAGTGTAAGCAAAATTCATATTCGCCACAAGGCTACTAGTGCATGAATTGTGTAGTTTCGTCCATGCTCGTTGCTTGTTACACCGGCAGCTAAGGTGCCACGTAAATCAAAGGCAAACGGCGGATTATGTATTGGCGTTGGGAAATAACAACAACTTCAAAGAATTTCGTGTATTACAACCTCTCATCTACAGGCTCAACTAATATTTGTTATGTAATAGCATAGTGCTACTATGCACAGCGGATGTGCTTAGTGAAATTTTCATTTCCATTATGGGAAACTGCTGGTGCAATGCCGAAGCCTATGTATTTTTGTAGTATTTGATAAATGTAGGGGTTGCAGTAAAAGGGAAATATAAAATGAAAACATAGATAGTACACAAGCCAAAAGTTTAATTTTCTATTTAGATGCTGATTTCATTGAGAGAATTACTATTTATGGAATTGTGGAAAGTACTTGTAACATTGCTGAGGGCAAAAGAAATTGAAAATGCGAAGAAACATCTTACACAGCGAACTTATGGTACAAGAGAAAGACTATCACGTAAGCTCATGCAAACATCTTTACGAAGCAGTAATCAATCGTAAGACGCAATGAAAATGGTAGGCAATACAATTAATATAGTTGTAAATGTGGCATTTAAGTGCATTCATCGGGCTGGATTATAAAACTCGATATCTTCTCTGTCGCCAAAAGTTTTCAACTGTAAGCACCAAAAAACTTATTTACTTGACGACAATACAAGAAAGTATCTGAATATTATATTAAAGCGGTTGTTATTCTGTTATATTTTATGTGATTGTTTATTGCTCGATTAGAAAATATTCACGGTTTATCGTAAACTCTAGGTATTATTATGTTTTAGTTAAATAGCTTGTTGCTAAAGCAGATTCGTATCATTACTACTTTTTTTGTGGTTCTTGAGAGATCTTAGGATTAGGTTGACGAACGATTTAAGTTAGGACCAGATCCGTCAACAAGGATAGGATGGTCGGTTCTTCAAAAAAGATGAGACATTTGGCACTGATGTAGTTATTGCAGCTAAGGTATAACCAGATCAAAATTATAGTAGAAAATCCCTTTGATTCAGCTGTTTTCAGATTTCAGTTGGCAGTCTTAAAACAAACTTCTCAGTTTATAGACTATATTAGCATATTTGTATATGTATAATGGATTTCACAAGAGAGAATTTTTTTCACTTACAGTCCACTCAGTTAAAGATAATACTTGGGTTAGTTTGAAAAAATGGATTACAAAGCTTTTCATGTGCTAATAAAGCATTGCTTTTTGGGGAAAAAATACTGTTGAATTTGGGCTCAGCGAAATCCACCGTTGAAAAGATATTTGCCAAGCTGGAAACTGGTGAAATGAGCATTGAGGACAATGATACTCTAAAGAGGCGAAAGCTGTGAGAAAAGTGGGTGCCTCGCAAGTTCGTAATCCAACAAAAACAACCAATAACTGATTATGAGAAATGTTTGAGAGCTCTTTAATCATAATAACACCGAATTAGCTTCACCATTTCCCACTGAAGTCCAATCGACAGTCATTCTAGTGGACTGCAGATGATGAACCGGTTCTCAGGCGTGGAAAGATCGAAAAAGTCGGCTGCAAAGGTTATTACATCAGTGTTTTCGAATGCACGTATTATAAACACATACTCAACGACTGATTACTGAGCCAGTTATAATCGATTTCATTGCGTATTTGGTTGCAGTTCGTTTCTACTATTTCAAATTCTTAGCAATTGTATTATTTTTGAGGAAGAATCTGTTTACATATATTCAATTGATTACTACAAACATGAATTTTGAATAAATGCTTATTATTTGAAATATAATTTTTGTATTTATGAGTTGTGTTAAATTTTAACATAAAGCCATAAACTGTATCCTTTCTTTTAAATGTGGTTATTATGTATCAAAGTGGTACTTTCCAAATTAAAATATTACTTTGTACTTCAATAGTAACCATTTTGCATTAAAATATTTACAATAACTTTATGTGTATTCAGTAGAGCACCATGGCTATCAACAAAATTGCGGTGCTACAGGGCGTATGAGTTATGATAGCCAAATAGCACCTGTTGTTAATATTTTATGAGAATTTTCCCACGCACAAAAAAAAAATACCAAACATGCGTATGTGTGTGAGTGTGTGCTTCTGCGTCGGTGACGTGATTCACGCGTCTGAAGATCACATAAATACATCCATACACAGGTAGATACGTGCATGCGGTGTATTTAGTATTGCTTCTTGTAAGTTGTAGTTGTTCATATGAATGTGTGTTAACTTTTGCTCGTTTTGCTACTGAAATTCCAGACACGTGCGCTTACATGAATTTCGCAATGTTTTTCGGGTGATTTTAACATTTTCCGCTTGAAAAAAGTCGGTTTTCTGCAACTTCGACTATACCAAGCGACTGGGCATAAACATATACATATACACTTGTGCTCACACAATTAAGCCACATAAACGTTATGGTGTACAAATTCATAAAAGTTGAATTTTATTGATAAATCGGAAAAAAAAGTTTCACAAAATTAAAAGAAAGTACTTAAACTTTATTGTACTTATAGTTTTTTAAAGGTAAATTTTAATGTAAAAGCAAAAATCTGTTTTCTTCTTCATTGGTATGTATTTTTCGTGCTCATATAATTAAGCCACCTGCAAAAATAAGCTGTCAGATAAAAGAATTCGATGTTTTGTTCAAAAAAACTTGCCTTATTTAGACTAATATTTTGTTGGGAATCCCTTTTGCAAAATTACTTCCCTGCAGCGTTGGTTCATTGTACGGACTAGTGTGTTACATTGGTCCGGAGTAATTTTGCTCCTGTCTCTTATACACATCTAGATGTGTATAAGAGACAGCTAATTTCACTCCAGGTCAAAAAAGGATCTACCTTGCTCATCCGTACTATCTGCCTGTCGTCGTTAGGAGTTGTTTTTCTGGGTTTTTTACGGGGCAGATTTTCAAAAGTCTTATGTTTTTTAAAATATTGTAAAGCATTCTTAACCTTTCCCCTAGAAAAGGTTAAATATTCCACTACTTTCGCAATATTTTTGAACTTTTGGTAACATTCCCATATGACTCTTCTTTCACATGGAACTGTACTCTTGTTTTTACCCATTGTTTAGAAAACTTTCAAAAAACGTTTTTAAATTAAATGGAACCAATAAAAATTTCACTTTTTTAATAATTTTTTTTTACACAGAYAGTGATTGCAAAGCTTTTGTAACACTGGCTTAATTATATGAGCACACGCGACTAGATCAACTGCGAGTTTATTTTCATTTTTTCGCCAACCACGATACTTATTTCTCTGAATATGATCTTAGTAACTTCCTAACRTATAAAGGAACTTTTTTGCATACCGTTATACAAATGAAAAGCTAATTCGGTGAATTTATTTTCAGAAACGTAGTTTTGCTATGCAGTGGCTTAATTATGTGAGCACAAGTGTATATATGGGGTTGTGTGTATATTTGTTTCTACCTTTTCAGAAATCGCTGCATTGTTTTTTCAGCAATTTACTGACCCACGTTTGCTCCTTTTGTACACTTTCAATCTTCGCCACTTGAAAGTGTGTGTTCATTGATGACGTCATTGCTTTGTTTTTGTATACGGGAGGGTTTTGTTTTATTATTTAGCTAATTTCGGTGCTTTGTTTGATTTTGGACATACTGAATTTTCGTTATTACTCCGTGGCAAAAAGCTTTTTAGGTTGCTCATACTTGTTTATGATCGAAAATTTTATATTTGCTTGGAGTAATAATAATAAAATTCTGTATAGTTTTTAAGCTGTCAGCACCAGCGTCGGCTTAAGTTGTTGCCTTGCTTTTATTTTTTCTTCTCGGAAGGAAAAACCACATATTTTTCTATACTGCTATTCACAGCCATGTCTTGTTCACACCGACACAAAAAAGTCTTTTATGGTTGAACGGTGACGTGTTTGGTATAACGGTTGGCCAAATATAACGAAAATCGATTTGCAGTGGATTTATTTGATTTATTCGTGTTTGGTAATCTTTTGGAGAATTTGCGGTTGATTAAATGTGAAGTTATTATTGGCTTTATTGAACAGGTCAAAATTAAGCAGTTTAAGAGAAGTGAAAGTAAGTTTGAATAAGTGATATTAAATGCAGGCGGTGTCATTTCTATATTTCAGTGTATGCTGTATAAAATCAAAGAATTGATCTGTTAGTATTATATTGAATAATAAAGATATAATAGCAACAAAAGGCTGCTCTTTGAGACACACTGAAATTTTTTTAATATTATATTTAAAAAGGATGACCAAAGTATAATTAGACCTTTTTCGAATAACTTTGCGCATCTGAAGAATAAAATAAAAAGAGAAAAAAATTTTTGCTATCTTGAAAATATTTTATATGTGGTACAAATTATGTTGAAATTGCTGAAGGAAGAAACTATAAAAATGTTATATTTTTGCCTACCGTTACATGCAACCACATGACCGTCTTTATTCCCTCCATTTTTAAGAAATATATAACGGTGCATTAGAAAGCTGTCACTTTCGCTGATAAAATATGCAAACTATATGAAGATCAATTTATTTCAGCCACAACAATTCAAATCAATTAACGACAGACGTCCAGCGGTCAATGAGACCCGGCACACCATTTCGTTCGATGAAGATGTTTGCACTGGCTATAATGGACGCTCAATTAGTATAAACTGCATATGTAAATAGCCATATGCAAATAGAGGGCAACACTTGCAGCAACATTTTCAACCATTGTGGATATTTGGATGCTGCACCGCTATATGTGGCACCACACTGGCGATTTGCTTGAGCAGCTAATCAGAATGTTGTCATAGCGGGCAGCACAAGGCATATATTATATTTGCTTGTTAGATGCATGTTTGTTGTATTTTTAAATGACGCCGTGCTAGAAATGCAGCACCGAAGCGCATTGATTAATTAATTCGTATTTTTTGACTCACCAAGCGCTGAGTGCATGGCATTTAAATGCAACAAATTGTTTCGCTTGTTATTAATAGTAATATAGAGTTAACTTTACAAACGCATGCCTGCTTTTGTTGCTGTTTTACGGCTGGCCATTTTTGCTATCAGTGGATTTGTTAACGCAAAAATATTATTGTAAAAATTAATGGCGCACAGATGCCAAAGAGGCCAAAGTTCAACTAGACTGGAATGTTGACATTTGAGTTGCGATTGTGTGCGTGTGTGAGGGTTTGTGTTCAGCAAGCCATTTACAGCTATTTGTGCACTTTTGAATTGCATTATAAGTAGACATGCATTTTATGACAGTTACGCAGCGCTTCAGTGGCCGTTGAATTGAACTCGGTCAGGCACTGAAAGTGTTAGTGAGTTTGCAAGCTCGTTAGTGTATGTATCAATGACAATGTTTCTGTGCTCGCAAGTCCACAAAAATTGGTTGTGAGACTTCTATATAAATATGCACTTTAGCGTGATCCCAAAATTTGGTTTGCCCTAAAATCTTGCGTATATTTCAGTACAATGGAAAATACTGTATATCTAAAACCAGGTATTGAACTAAAACCATCTCTAAAGCGAATTTTGAATTTTAACCCTTGTACGACACACCCTAATAAACAAAGTGTACGTATTATTTCTATATGGCATACTTGGCCATTATGCAAAGGTCTGAGCAAGCGAGACTGTGATAAATCGGTGATTTTCTGTTTTAAGATTCACCCTAATGTGCATATAAAGTAGCAGATTTTATGCAAATTTTGTTTACCAAATTTTATATATGTACATATGTGTGTATGTATATGTCCCACGTTAAGATGCCGCTTGTCTTAACGCCTTTAAAACTAAAGTTAATACATATTTTCATTTTATTGTCAATAGAGGTTTCCTGAGTTTTTACTTTTGTGCGACATACCCTAATGTCATCAAATAGGTGGATATCAAAATTGAAATTTGCCACATTTGGCAATTTTCTAATGATTTAAGGAATTAAGACGTCATAAATACTTTTTTTTTAATTACCCACGCTAGTGTACATACATAGCTGTAGATTTTATGCAAATTTTCGGTACTACCAATACACATTAACATTGTATAAATTTTTTTTTATAAAAACATAAAAAAAACATGCAATTTTCCTCAAATGTGTTGGTGCGGCAGGCACGACAGCCAATGGATTGGCAACAGGCTTCCTGAAAGCAGACTTGTGTCTGGTGCGTGTACTCATTAGGGGCATTGCATTTGTTGCATGACACATATAGTATGTGCGTAAAAACTTTCGCTGCAAGTAACGACAACTGTTGGCGTATATTGTAGCTGTAAAAATAAACGAGCTGCTAATCGCCTCCACGGTCGAATTAGTCACGTGTCACATGATAATGGTGGAGAAAGGTGTTGAATGCTTGAAGATAAAGCATGTGTGGCAAGATTATGGTGCACTAAAGTATTTTTATACTCTCGCTACAAAGTTGCTAAGGAGATTATTATTCTTTTGTTCACATAACGGTTGTTTGTAAGTCCTAAAACTAAAAGAGTCAGATATAGGGTTATATATACCAAWGTGATCAGGGTGACGAGTAGAGTTGAAATCCGGATGTCTGTCTGTCCGTCCGTCCGTCTGTCCGTCCGTGCAAGCTGTAACTTGAGTAAAAATTGAGATATCATGATGAAACTTGGTACACGTATTTCCTGGCTCCATAAGCAGGTTAAGTTCGAAGATGGGCAAAATCGGCCCACTGCCACGCCCACAAAATGGCGGAAACCGAAAACCTATAAAGCCATAAATAAAGATATTAAAATGAAATTTGACACAAAGCATCGCATTAGGGAGGGGCATATTTGGACGTATTTTTTTTGGAAAAGTGGGCCAGGCCCCGCCCCCTACTAACTTTTTTGTACATATCTCGAAAACTACTACAGCTATGTCAACCAAACTATATAGAGTCGTTTCTTTTAGGCATTTCCATATACAGTTCAAAAATGGAAGAAATCGGATAATAACCACGCCCACCTCCCATACAAAGGTTATGTTGGAAGAAATGTCAGAAGGGAGCTTTATCCTGGCTTTTTTTAAAAATTGAAAATGGGCGTGGCGTCGCCCACTTATGGACTAATAACCATATCTCAGGAAGTACTCGACCGATTTCAATGAAATTCGGTATATAATATTTTCTTAATACCCTGATGACATGTACCAAATATGGCTGAAATCGGTTCACAACCACACCTGAAATCTCGATTATCACTTTATCATGCGAGAGTATAAAATGTTCGGTGACACCCGAACTTAGCCCTTTCTTACTTGTTTCTAAACTATTTTTAATAACTTAATCGATCTTACGAAGAATAAACATGAACATGCATGTTTTTTCCAGCATCTCTGGGTATTGAAGTTCTTAAAAGTTTTTACAACCTCTGTTCATTTTCTTAAATCCTTTTGCCAATGAAGTTTTGTTCCATGAACTCAACTCTTTTTATTTGCCCACGCACATCTAAAATCAACTCACTGTGCACATATGCCCAGTGTGGCAAGCGATTCCCAGGCGTTGCAACTATTTTCTAGAGTCCGGACAGCTCATTATTCCCAGTGCTGTTGTTGTTGTAACTATTGTATTGTGGTTCACATTTTGTTGCACAAACACTAAACGCTGTTGAAAATGCGATGTTGCAACACAGCAAGTATTACAAATGTGATGAAATAATAAAAACATGCCACATATATTTACAACAAACAGCTATTGTAAGTTGAAAAGAACAATCAACTGGCACAAATCTTGTCACCACTCGTAGCAAGCGGTGGCATGAAGAAGCTGCTCACAACAAATAAAAGTGTGAATTGCCTTTGCGGCCAACAACAGCACTTGCAACAATGTGTTGCAACTAGCGCGCCACCTTTTCCCCTGCTGGCAATAGCAGCATAAGCATCACTTAGCTTGCTCGGACCAGATACCGATGACCGTAACAAGTAAGGCATGCAAATTGCATAGCTCCAGTGCCTCGGTGCCAACAATGTTGTCACTACGTCAACTTGCCACTTAGCAGTTATGTGCGTTGCAAAGAAATTTGATGTGGCACATGTAAAAAATGGTGTGGTAATTGCAGCTGTCCACCATCGGTCAAGTAACGTAATTTGCACTTGTGTTGCATGGTGTGAGAAAAATGACTTTATGTATCTATTTTCTTTTGCTTTGTTGTTGTGAACATAATTTGCTATACAATAAAGTCTATTTTTACTGCTATATTTTAGCTGCTGTCATCACCATTTGCATGTTGCAACAACTCTGTTCGGCATTAGTTTTGCGCTTTGGCAAGTACTCGGTCGTAAATTTACTGCGGCATGACAGCAAGTGCCACCGACTGCTATTGTTGCAAGCGCGGCTAATTTCCATACAAAAATGTGGCATATTGTTGCGATTTGTTAGAACTGAAGTGAAACCGTTACACAGTCTTTATGTAAAGTTAAAAGAAGCATTACAGCAGTTCTAAAATATTTTTTCTGTGATTTTGTTCGGAATTTGTGTAGTTTCATGTTCTTTTGAGTTCAGAAATATAAAATTTTCTTTATTTTAAACAGTAGACATTAGTTTCAAGGCAGATTCCCTTTCGTCCAGTACCAGTGACTATCTTTTAAAAATGGTTAACTTCACTAGGAAGTTTAAAGGTACCCTCAGCAGTAAGGCCGAACAAAATTCTGCTCGTGAGCTATTGCTGAGGGACAGTGTAATCAAGTGCTATACCGTTGGGTCGAAAACGTCGAAGGGAATTACGGCAAGGAATAGGCGCAGAACCACGCACAAAACATTTCATACCTATAAGTAGTTATCCGAGCAAATTTCAAGCAGAGATGTTTGCCATAAGTCTGTGTGTAGAGTTAAACCTACAACGTCTAGCTATACTAAGCGAGATCAAGTCGCTATTAATGCAGGAGTGTATAGAACGACTGAATAATCTTTCAGCTCGTACTCAAGTGCACCTTATTTGGGTGCTAGGTTACAAAGGTAAAGATGGAAATGAACTGGCTGATGAGCTGTGCATTGAAAAATTTGGCGTATGCTAGTTGCGTAAGCCGCTTGGAAGGAGATGAGATAGAATCATTTCAACACTTTCTTCCCATCACCTCTTTGTCAAATCAAGTCTATATTACGTCACATCTCAAACTGCTAGACATATCCGAAATGCCGGAGATATGAATAAGGCACCTAATCACGCTTGGGTTAGTTTCAAAGACTCTTAATATCCAATTATTTAGTTAGTATAAATGTGATCTCTCCACCATCCTGTGTGATTTGCGTTCTAACCTAGCATAACCAGCCTCACGTATGGAAGAACATGGCACACACGTTAGAATCATATAAATTCAGGCCACTGCCTAAGACGATGGACATAATGAAAATCATGGAAGAGACTCATAAGTCTTAGCATATAGTATTCATAAAACGAACAAACACTTTTCGAAATTCCACCCAGAAGTTCCGGATAAAAATTGATAACTTCACTTTTACTTTCATAGTTCCAATTTTAGTAGAATCCTTTGAAGGCCTCAAAATAGCTAAAACTTTTGAGTAATTTTTTTTTTCTTTCTTGTCAAAGACTTCACCAAGGTATATTTTTTCGACTAGGGTTATTAGAACGATCTGAAATAGAATTACATATATATACATACAATACAGATATATGTGTACACTTGTATTATATTTGTCCAATATTATCATCTCGCTAAACTTTTGACTGAAACTTTTAGTTTTATAGGATCTCAGAATTGAGAAAAGATTTTAAGAGTGTATTCTACGTAACTTCGCTACAATTTAAAGAGAACCCAATAATACATTTAATCCACCACACTCCTCCTCTTACCTCCTCGTGGTAGAGTGCTCAACACGTCTTACGTGGTCATTCTCACACATTAATTTAATACCACAGCACTGAAAACTAACCAGAACTACTCACTACAATAACCACAATGACCACAGTCACCACGGCAGTGAACAATGGACGTCGACGGTGGTGGCTACTTAAATTATTGCTACAACAGTGGGACAACCTAAGCGCTGGGAATGCTTACTGATGCCCATAGAGGCGGCTGTGGTTGAAGCTCTGCTCCGATCGAGATTATGTAAGTGTGCGTCGGTCATGAAAGCTGTAGTGGTGGCAATTAAAGCCATTTAAATCAGCGATTGTTCGAGCGCCTAGTCAATCGTCTCTCCATATCTGTTCGTATTCTTGTGCTTTAATCGGTTTCAGTCGCCGTTTTTGCAGCCATTAACCCTTGCCTTGCTGTTAGTGCGCAATTGTATAATTTCAACCCATATGTATTCCCATATACTCTGAAACCTAACTTTTTGTTTTCGTTTTTGGAAATTTTCCATTCCGCATTGCAACAATATGCTTTTGCACCGAATGCAATGTCATCACGTTTGGTCAATCGCCGAGCCGCTGAGTGCTGGCTTGCCACAATTTCTGATTTTCTGCTCTCCACTGTTAATTATGAAAATGTGCTGACGTCATATGCGCCAATACATTTCAGACCCCAATGGGTAACCAAACTGTAGCAGCGTCCATGTTTCTGTTATTCTGCGCACTTCGGCATTCTGTTGCTGTTTCATTCTTGTTGTTGTTGCTATGCACTTCGGTCGCTTCCGCATTGTTTCGTGCTTTTATGCGAATTTTTTGTTCTCGGTTTGGCTGTTGGTGTTGCCTCCTTCAACAGGGTTGCTGATATTGCAATTATTTTTTATTAAGGCCACAATTTATGTTGCTCGGCGCGCATTGTGGCATGTTTTTTTTTTTGTAGTGCCTCAATTGTGCTATGCTTTTCATTACTCGTAATTAAAATATCACGCGATTTCATTAATTTGCCAACAATTGCAATTAATTAGCGATTTATTTATTTTTTCAGCATTTATTGTTGTTGTTGCTGTTGCTGATTTAAAAAATCATTCATTATCTGTTGTGCAAATATTTTCACTTAAATGTGTACTGTCTAACATTTGAAGCTGATTTTATTTATGGATTTACTGCATGACATTTGATTATAATTTTTTATTATCAATGAGAAGGTTATCTTCAGATCTACAAGGGAAACCTTGAAACAATAAGGTATAACTAGACGCACAGTCCATTCAACAAATCACGAAAAGACATTACCTTGGGATCTTTGCAAGTGTATAAAGGGGTATAAAAACTGTATCTTGATTTTGCTTGGTCAGTTTAAATGACAGTTATATACTATTTAGTGGTCCGATCTGAGCAATCTTTTCGGAGATTGTAACGCTTCCTTGCACAACGAACGGTGCTAAATTTCGTGAAGATATTTCGTCAAATCAAAAATTTCTCTATACGAGGAATAGATTTTAATCGATTTTTGATCAGTTTATATGGAAGCCATATCCGGTAGTGGTTCGATATCGGCGGTTCCGACAAGTGTACGACTTCTGAGGGAGTACTTCGCCTACATACCGACATTCAAGTTTCAATAGAATAACGGGCAGACAGACCGGCGGACTTGCCTAAATTGACTTAGTAGGTCGAGCTGACTATGCTATACATACATATATCTGATGAGTACATATATGTATTCCTTATACGGTCTCTGACGTTTATTATTTCTTATTACAAATGTAGAAAATTCAATATAACTTGTTCGGAGCATAATTAAAGTATGGATTATAGTAAAATCAACAGAATTTGAGTATAATTACATAAGTTGAAGCAATAATACTTCACACCGTTTATCGAAATTGGAATCTTTAAATTCTCGAAAATTGTCGAAAGTTTAAATGCCTGACATTAGCAGTCCACCAACACATCTACCACATTAAGGCTCATGCAAACGTGTGCATTCCAAAGATGATATGAACCGCTAATCTCTTTTAGGCATTGTCATCATCCAACGCCCAGTAGATGATGAACCCGTAAATTGGTGCTCGCGGCAATTAATAGGATATATGATACTGATGCTGCTGATGCAAGTGAAACAAGAACCACAATACTCGCTGTTTCGCAATTTTAACGATGTTGTTGTTGTTGCTATTCTCGTTTTTGTTACTATTGTAATGTTGTAAGGGTACAATAAACCCTAGATCGGGGTGCACTACCTCATTAATAATCTATCTATCTAGTGTTGTAATTGGTGCTGCTGCTGCTGTTGTCGTTGTTATCGATAGCGCTCGTTTGTAAAGGAGTTGGAGCGCATGGAAGCGTATGATTGTATTGTTTGCAAACAAATGTTGTTGCTAGCCTCAGGAACGGAACTGAAGCTGGACTTTGGTGGCGAACACATCACTTGATGTATGTGTGTGTCACGACCAGTCGATGATTTAGTGCCGCTGCCAATGCTGGTGAAACCCTAACCTGAAAACTAACAAGTGTGGACACATGCTACCCGCGATACTGTTACCAGGCGCATTAGCAGCGGGCAGTTAGAAGTCACTAGGCATTTAACGTGTGCTACACCGTGTCCCAATCCGAATGTTTGTTCGCTCATCCATCTATGTGGCTGTTTGGCTGTCCTTCCGCTTGTATCTCTCTCCCACCATACGCTGGTTTGGGAGCGATTGCACCTACCAATTAGAACATTCGATTATTTGTCGGCGTTGAGTGCTTGTTAGGTCTTGTTATCGTCAGCAATAACAGTTATCGTTGTTCGGCCAGAGGAGCCAGAAGGTGCAAAAGTTGAACTTTAACTGTAGTGCAACATCTGTATGTGGACCCTTATATACATATTTGTATGTATATACATATGTATATCGGGTCGCAGAGATGTGTTCGGATTTGGAGCGGCTGTGCCTTCAACAGCATTTACGGTATTAGTCGATGGCCGTTAACCATGCTGTTCGGAATCTTTGTAGCTCACGTTGCATGCAACGCTCAGATCATACATATATAAATACTTACATATGCATATGTAGTTTCATATGAGTTTGCTGTAAGAAAAGTTGCTGGTGCATGCTGTCCATTCAAGTGTCAAAATTCGACTTTTCGCTTCGTTGCAATTTCTCAATGGCCGCTGGTATGCATCGCTAACAAAAAATCAACAATGCAGTATGCAACACAGGTAATTTGAGGTGTGTTACATAAATATGCATCCATATGCATAGTTAATTGACCTTGGTACCAGGTCAGAGATGCTCGCAAACGAATTTAGATATATGCTTCGGAAAATTTTATTGAGTGAATAAAGTTTAATATCGTGGGATCGGGGTTTCAGATAACAAAGAAGTAAGAATGTTCCATAATCATCTATCGTTATAAATATAATGTAAATCATAATAAAACCTACAACCCGAACTGACAGTGAGTTTCCTCAAAAGGTATCGAAAAGATAGTTGGAGATATCATAGGTGACAATGGTTCGGATTCGGAATATGACTTCATTGAGTTTCATAGCGGTGGCTCAACTCCGATGACTGGAATACGGATAGTTATTCGTATAGAGTCAGGCTATATGGAGTCAAAGAAACGGCCGGAACTAACATTTTTAGGAGRGATTTGTAGTTTCAGTTTTTAGTTTTCCGCGCGGTGTGCTTCGGAGTGTTGCACAGTTATAATACGAGGAGCGAAAAACCTATACCTACATCTTCCACAAATGAACTAAATGATTATCCAGAATGTCAATGTAAAAGTCTGCCTTTGTTCTACCAAGTCTGGGTAGTCCTCCAATAACGTCAGTGAACATACAGCCCCACACCATAATTGAGTAGCCTCCAAATTTTAGTGTAAGCTTAACGTGGTAGGATCGTAACTTCATGTTCTCCAAGTACACTCGGTATCATCTGCTCCTATACGATTTATCTTGGTTTCGGTAGACCTTATAACATTTTTCCAATCATCATAGTATCAATCCTTGTAACATTTTGAGATTTGAGAGACGCAGCTTTTTGTGCCCTTCTGACAGCATTGGCTTTAAGACTACTTCTTCAGAAAATTCTTATAACTGTTTCGGCAGAAACTGTTGCCTGGCTCGTCGCTGATCGATTGGAGCTTACTTCCATTTATTTACCACTGCGGATTCCCCTTCGAGAGCTCCATCTCTTGAATTTCACTTAGCTTTCTGCTGCACCCAGATTTATTTGCTAACGGTAAATTTGAAAGAGTTTGCCTTATTTTGCTTACAACACCTACGGAAACTACACACTTGCTGCTCTTTATAATATTTCGCCAAAAACCAAACTTTAATGCTAAATAACGAAAGTGTGTATGTATGTATGTATTTGCAGCTATTTAAGGGATACACAACTGAATTAAGCATAATGTAATGAGCTTCTGCTCATATTTTTACCGGTTTTGTGTAACCTTTGACATCAAGTAAAAGAAATCGATTAAGATAGTTGCCCTTGAAAAGAAATCCAATAAAAGTGTAATTAGCGTTATCGCAAAAAGCCACACGAAAGGCATGAGCTCAAGTGAAAACTATATACATATAATTCTGAATCTGGCTGCCGCTTTATTGATTAGCTGTTAACGTGTTCTGACCGTTTACAGTAATGTATATGAAAGCGAACAGTTAAAGGATTCGACTTGTTGGAGTGAAAATAAATCATTTAACTTTCACTGATGGACATTTATTGTTTGGTGCTGACAGTAATTCCAGGTGGGAAAGTTTAGATGAAAAGTCTTCCATTTATACAAGGGGTTGATACAGTTTCCTTTAAGATGTTGAGTTAAATGTAAACGAAAATAAATTAAGGAAGTTTATAATTTTCAATATAACCTATTTGATACTGACGATAATTCGGACAGAAACTGTGTGAAGTCGTCCACTAAACAAACAACCGGAAGCAAATTTAATAATTTTTAGTAACAATTTTGTATTGTCTTTGACTCTATTTTTCTATATCAAAGCTATACTACATACCATATAAACCGGAATTATTTAATAACTGAAACTGATTATTATGAAAACCTTGCACATGCTCTATATACATAGGTTGGAAACTGTCTGGCTTTAAGTCGAATACTGGATTTTCAATAAATTTAAATTCTTATTCGGACCGCGTCTTAATACCGCAAGATTCTTCATACAGTGTTCAATAAAATATTAGTTTGTTTACCTGAGCTTGCATTAAAATGTTGTAAGTTTCAAAAAAAAAAAATAAAAAAAAAAAAAAAAAAAAAAAATAAAATAAAATAAAAAAAAAATAAATTATAAATATAATTTTTTGAAAAACTAGTTTTCACAATATTGCGAGCTTTTATGCAAAGCTTGTGAGTTTTCACAACAAAACTTTCATTCATTAACCGTCGTTTAAAGAACTCATCTTTGAATTTGGCTACTCATCGCGTTGGTATTTGAACCGTAAACTGGCCCGCGAACTGAAAGATCGTCGCACCTGCTATGTAAGCCAGTATTTGTCGCAATACTAATTAAAGGAGTAAGGCAGTGTAGTCTATTTAAGGGGTAGTAAACATCTTAAGATTATTCTGTGAAAATTTGAGAGCAATTAAATCAAAATTGACGTATGTAGATATACAACTTGTAAGTCTCCGCCCTCCGATTTTACTGTGAGAGGCTGTAAAACTTTAAGCGTGTTTTTCTCACACTTCACTTTTTCGAAGCCGGTGAACTCTGTAGCTCAAAATCTACTGAACTCATCTTTTTGAAATTTTGCACAATCTTTATTTACATAAATTGTAAGGTAACGCTGTCGAGTTTTTTTTGTTTAATTTTAACTTATTTTTAAACAACAAACTTTATGATTTTTTTGGTGAAAAATCAATATTGTGAGTGCCGAGCGTTGTCACCGTCACCGGCTCATTTTTTAATATTTTTCTATGAAACTTTCACAGAATTTTCTTTAAATATCATATAAATATGCTAGTATAATTATACAAATGAATAAATATTGATTGTATCTTAAAAAAAAAAATTTTTTTTTAAAATATGTTTTTTTTTCGCTCGAATTAATCTTACTACTCCCTTAAAGCTTGAACGCTATGCTTAATATAATTTAAATTAGATTAATAAGACTGTAAAATTGATAGTTTTCAAAGCCTTACTGAATTTTTCCCGCTTTTTTAGTGCTAGTGTCGAAATACTGGGGTTCTTAATTCTTCAAAGCTTTCTAAATAATATTATTTGCTCTCCATATTAAAAATATTTTCAGAAGTTTACCCAGTATGTGCTTCCCCTGTGGTGCATCGTTATTTTTTTTTATGTTTTTCATGGTTGTTTGTTACAACAAAAAGTTATCAACAATATTCTCTACCTTTAGATTTTAGATTTCTATAAAACAATAATATTTACCTGCAAAGAAAGAGATGAAATAAAAGTATATTAAATTTAATCAATAAGATTTGAGCGGAATGTCATAACACAACTATTATAAATACCAATACATATTTGCATACATACATATGCATGAGCTACATATATAAAAATCGAGAAATCCTAAAGTGTGATGCAAATAATGGATATGGAACAATAAAAAGAAACACAATGGGAAGGTGAATAATTAATGCAACATACTAAGTAACTAACTCACCAACTCACTGCACATAAATATATACACCGATGCCTTGTATAACAGTAGAACAAACAAAGAAACTTAGCTAAATGATATGCGCCATTTATTGGTGTGTTTTGTTGCTGTATCAAACTGAAAGACACGGCCGCTTTTGTCACAAAGCAGCAGCGCTAAGAAGCTCAGACACGATGGCTGGCCGCTCACATGATGAGATATTCATGAAATAGTGTATACCTAAGCTATATATTGTCTTCATAGAATCAAAGATATGCCGGAAACCCGTTTCTTACACGCGTGAGCTCAAATCTAAGCCAAGGATAGTAGCAAAGAGGAATATAAAATACATAAAACGACTTGCCTAAACCCGTATTCGTACTAAATTATTAATTCAGTTTAGCTGAAATAATCGCACGAATAATGGAGCGCCCACGCTTCGTTTGATTGGATGGTAAATAAAACAAAACTCGGATGAGAAAAATAACGCAATAAAAATTGCGCAAGCGAAGACAGGCGACATAAAGCAGACCAATACAGTGAAAAATAATATTATATGTGCTTACTATTTTGTGGTGAAAATTAATATATGCCGTTTTTGATTCACTACTTTTCAATTCTGAGGCATACGAGTACAAAGACATAAGTTTGGTATGTCCGGGTTGATTTGGGATAGGAAAGAGTTTAATCTGCTATACGAGTAATAACCTTACGAAAGATGCGCGCTGTCAGATATTCAAGTTTCAATTAAAAACTGATATAAGTCGAAATTAGCCATATACGACCAATAGTGTGTGCGTTTAAGAAAACTCTTCTTTTGTAACTGTACTCTCGTAAGTCTAGCTTCAAGAAACACTTTCTAGCTGTTATTAAAGTCATTTTCGAGGGACAATTGTCATTTAGATGAGGGAGAAAGGACGACTAGCCACAAATTCCAAAATTTCAATAAATATATATA
>NW_017536993.1:65511-73329 GCF_001853355.1 Bactrocera latifrons | reverse complement strand
GCTTTAAGATGTAGTAGAGACTTGCAGCATTTTAGAAGTAAAATCGAAATTGTCAATAAAATGTAGGTTTGGTCTAGCTTTACAGAAAGTGGTAGGAACTTTAGCATGGCAGATAGTTGTCAACATTCTCGTAACCTACGTTCTAAAGATAGTTGTTCGAATTTTTGGCTTTATGGAAATGATATGGTTGGAAGTCAATGTAATCCGAAAATAAAGTTAAGTTGCTTTGGATTAAAACTGTTCATCTTTAAAATTCTATACCTTGCCTATGAGAAATTGAGTTTTTTCCAAAAATAAAAAAATTGAAAATATTGTCATGATAATAGAAGCTTAGATATTATTGAATACTTTTCGTAAAAGAATTTGGAAATTCTTTCATTGCATTTGGTTGTGACATCAATTCATCTTTATATATACGCAAACAAAAAGAACTGCCTCATCTGCATTAGATCCGCCACTAAATTTTTGTTTCTTCAACTAAAATTTAATCTTGTGTATTTTTGTTTTCATTCACTATTGATATATATGTCACTTAATTTGTTTGTTTACCAAACTCTTAGTATCTACAAATGCACATACATAGATCACAAGCTTAGTGCTTAGCACTGACTCACCCTGTATGCGAGTGTGCGTATGGACTTTTTGGCACTTTTCGCTCGAGCACATCTTTTAGTTGGATTCGTTCGACTTGGTCGCCGATTCGACACGTGTGTAAATCAGTTTTTGTCATCTTTTTTCTAAGCGGGCCAACTTAGCATTTTTTTAGATGCCCGTGTTTATTTGTGTTATTTTGGCACAACCAAAATATTAGTATGGTTGACAATGGAAACAAGTACAAATAAAACAATGAGAAAAACATGCATCATCACATTAGTGCCAGGAAAATTTGGTACATATGTACATTCATATATATTGGTGCTCTTGCTACATCACTGTCGCTTTCGCTTTTGTTTGTATTTGTAGCAATTTTTGCTATTTTTTATGTTTTGTTGACTGCTTGGTAGGCCTATTGTATTCATTTATGTATTTTGGCTATGTGCCAAAAATAATACTTTTTCATATTTTTATGAGTTTTTTAGCCGCAAATAAATTTCTGAAAATAATTTTTTCCCTGTGCTCGACACTTTAGGCAAATGTTCAAACTCATGCAATCATCAAATTGTTTTTCGCAATTTGTATTTTTCTTGTATAGATTTATTGCGTACTTTATAAAGTGTTATTCTTTGCAGTGCTTAAAATGTTCACTCTGTTACCGGGTAGCTGACGCGCCAGCATTCGTGGCATATCTTAATGTTGCGTGAAATGCCTCAAATATAATACATACATCATATGTACAAACATACACATTATATGTGATGTCATGTTAAATTTTATAAAGACACATGTTCAGTTTGTTATTTTATCTGCCATTATTCTGCTACATTTAGAATTCACATTCGAGCAAAAAGATATTACATGTATACACACATGCTTATATATGTATGTATATGTTATGACGTGCATATGTCGCTTTGCGCGTATGGTTTTAATGGCGCATCATGGCCACAGCAGTCATAGCCACAATGGACCGGAAGTTAAGTACATAAATGCGGCTATGAGAAAGGTTGACAGATTTCGACAAGAATTTATTTACAAATACTCATATATTAAGTACTAATCTTCTCATAAGTTGTTGCAAATTTTAATACTAAAAGAATTATTTTATTTATGCTTTAATGATATGTTGATGTAATCAGTAGAGCCTTCAAAGTATAATAAGTTCTCCAGGCATTTCTAGTTATTTACCTGTTGCGGATATTACAAAGCATTCCATCAATTTAAACTGAGAAACTGAGAAGGTTTCATAGAGCTTAGTATTACAAGTTTCGAAATTTTAATATCCGGTTAGTTGAAAATTGGTTTCAGCTTTAATGATAGTCTCAGATTGTAGAATTAAGCAATGTAGCCTTCGAAGTGTGAAGCCAGAATATTACAGGTTTTATACACTGAACAGGGTATATAAAGTTTGCCTAGGAGTTTGTGACACCCAGAAGGAAACGTCGTCATTAAATATTCAGCTATAGAGAAAAAAAAAAATGAAAACGGATTTCACTTGAATTATTTTTTTTCAATGGCCTTACGGAAAGCGATTGGGAGTCTACTATATCATGAAGTATATTTGAGTGGCACAAAACATTCAGTGATGGTCGTGAAGTCCCCGAAACTTGCCTTAGGGGAGTGGTTCAGGGCCTAAAAAATCGTATTATTTGCTTAACGCTTCTTATGGATCAACTCAACACATTTTTGTTGATGTTTTGCACTGAACCAAACTAGAGCATCATAATCTTTTGCAACAATGACGTCGATTAGAAGTTGCAAAAGAAATGCTCGACAACTTAGCTAAGGACACTAGATTCATCATACCCGTTATTACTGGTAACGTTATGAATATTACACTGAAACTGGCCAACAATCATTTGCTAGAATGATAAACGCTCCAGATATTATCTGAAACCTCAAAAATCAAAACTCACTGAAGACCATCCCAGCAGATTGAACTGTCTACCTATCATCTAATAAGCTTTTGTTCATCTAGCTATTTTCTAAATTCACTTGGCAGCAGTGTACACAATTCTAGGAGCCGTAAACTCAATCGCAACAGTAATTAATATATAATAGGTATTGGCTCATTTGGAAGAACTAATAGTGGCTTGTATTGCAGTATGTGAAAGAGTAGTTTTTGGTGTTACTCCCGTTGAAAGTTGATTGATGTATGTACATACATATATTCTAATTTCTCTCATTTGAAGTAAAGTAAAGTATCATATTCCAAATTCAACTTTGTAGATATATAAGTGGACCGTACTTAAACATTATTTAAAGAAGGCTAACGACGAGATGTTACAGTTTTTGAGCAATATTGCCTTTTATCAATTGAATACACATATTAGGGTGGATAAAAAAAAAATTTTTTTCGTTTGGTACTCTGAAAAATAGGTTACTAGAAACCTCTAAGAATAATTTTTTTTTCATTGAGTTATAAAATTTATAAGAAATAAAAATTTTTCCCAAAAATAATTAAACTTCAACCGTTAATATCTTTTAAGCGCTTGGGTTTACGGAAAAATCGTATGAGACCTTTTTTGTAGAGCATTCAATTTTCTACAAAATCTAAGGAACAAAATATTTTTTGAAGTGGTTGGAAGCGAGATATAAATTTTTCTATCTGATAATAAGAAAAAAATAGAACACTGTAAGTAGGAGGAAGTTCCCGTTACACTTAAGAACTCATTCTTGGAGAGGCTTCCTTAGAGGTGTCTAGGAATCAATTTGTCAAAGTACCAAATGAAAAAAAAAAAATTTTTTTTTGAATCACTGATTTGGAAAATAATTGCTCTTCGTATTTAAATAATACGAAAATGGTAAAAATAAATGAATATTTTTTTATTTTTTGTGAATATTTCGCCACAAACACAACTAACTACATAATATCAACTAATGGAAAGATGTAGTCTAAATGTTTACATATGTACAGGGATGTATGTGTTGCAATCACTGTAACTTCTGCATAGTGAAGAAAATGACAATTTAATAAATGCAATTTAAGCACTCAAACTGCAAATAGAAAAGTAAATATGAATATGCATATGTATGTACATATATTTGTATTTGTGATTAGTGTAGTGATCGGCAAATATTGTCGAATAAATGCAATTACAAATAGAATTTATGAACGCAAAACATTGCTATGTTGCAAATTTGTCATTGAAATGAATACTTTCTACAAATACATGTTCGTTCACATGCATATGAGTCTTTAGAAGTGCGAATATGCATATAAAATGCATATTTATAGATATTTATGTATGTGCATATGTCGGTACAAACTCAATAATAGTGTGTAGTGCATTAAAGTGTCAACTGGTATGCTTGTTTACCGTTGTTTATGCACACAGTGGACAGAAATATGCAAAATCAGGAAAATATTGTGGAGCGGAAAGACAACAAAAGCAAAAGTTACACACATACAATACGTTGAACAATAAGTGTCTATTTAGCAAAACTATGTTAATGCAAGAACACTGAGTGTCAAAAGGAGGTGCCTGCCTTACTTTTTAATTTTAAAGATTTTTTTTTAAATTACAGTAATTTCAATAACACATTTTTTTAAATGCGAGTGCTATCTAATTTTGTTAAATAAAATATAAAATTTTAGTTGTAAAAAAAAAACGGTGTATTATACGGTTCAAGTTTAAGATCGCCTGAAGGTATTTTGGGTAAAATTTAATAAATATCTAATTAGATGGTTTTATTGGTTGGTTGACTGAAAAAGGAGGCACATGAGCACCGAGCCGCAGTTGGCTACAATTAGGTCATCATTAGGTCTCTTTTGCTCCCAAATGGTAAACAATTGAGCTAGCGACTTTTTGGATTTGGTAAAACACTATATTCTTCTCCAACTCAGCTCCCCAACTTCTCCTAAGTTAAAGTACTAGGAGCTGTGGCATACGTTCCTCCTTATCCGGGGAAGATTTGGCATATATAATGCTCCAGCATCTCGTTATCCTCCACGCAACCTTTGTTTTCTGCCGAATCCACTTTTTAATTTCTTTAAGGTGAGAAATTAATGGTAGGGTTCTGTGATGATCCCTACAATGTTACCAAGCCTTATTTTGTCTAAAAGTAAGAGCATTTTTGTTTATCGACCATTAACATTACCATCAAAGTAACATTGTGGTATGCCCTGTGTCTTGTATTGAGAGACCTGATATAGGTTTCCTCTAGCGTCAATTGCTATGAAGAAACCGTATGGCCTATGGCAGCTACTAACAGCGATTATTTTGCTTTTATCAGAAATAATGGAAAATATAGAGAGTGCATTCGATTTTGTCGAGGTTGTCTCTATTAATATCTAACTATTTCACAGTCCTTTAACAGATTTCCTTTTTATACTCTCGCAATAAAGTTGCTAAAGAGAGTATTATAGTTTTGTTCRCATAACGGTTGTTTGTAAGTCCTAAAACTAAAAGAGTCAGATATAGGGCTGTCTCTTATACACATCTAGATGTGTATGGGCGTGGCGTCGCCCACTTATGGACCAAAAGCCATATCTCAGGAAGTACTCAACCGATTTCAATGAAATTCGGTATATAATATTTTCTTAACCCTGATGACATGTACCAAATATGGGTGAAATCGGTTCACAACCACGCCTGAAATCTCGATTATCACTTTATCATGCGAGAGTATAAAATGTTCGGTGACACCCGAACTTAGCCCTTCCTTACTTGTTTGTCCTCAGTGTACGTAAAAAGTTCCAACGCCCTCAAACCGTTGTTTTGAGGTTGTCACGAGATAACACTGGGCTGCTAAAATCATAATCGAATTTCACATAATTTATGTTTTTATAAGCCAGTAAATTTACATAATCCTAAATAAAGAATAATGTCATTGTAAGCAAAAAATATGAGATCGCCTTATTTCTTATAATCGTAAAATAAAAAGTTCAACGGAAGCAAATAAAATGTCACGCTTACTTTCATGATCAACAGAGATTGGGCTGTCGATTTGACATATTGACGCAAAACTGACTCATTGTCAACGTGCAACCCGCGCGCCGAGACTGGCGACGACATGTTGCAGCGCGGCATTGTGAAATTGAATTTCCACCAGCGAGTGCTTGCCGCCGACGTGTCACGGTCGTTAGGCAATAAAATGCAAATTGACGCAGCGCATATGGTTAAGTGCTCCGTTGTGGCAGTCAAAATCCAAACGAAAGCTCAATAAATCGCTATTGTTGGTAGTGTGGCACCATTGAGCTCACAGAACCCAACTGTCGTTGATAGTATACCGCTTTGCATTAGACAAAAGTGTCAAACTCGCGTTATGCGTACACTTGTTGTTGCTTGCAACAATGTCAAAAGCACTTGCCACACTTGCTGCATCAGCGGCTGCCTTTTACATAGGCGCACTCGTTATGCCGAAGCGCAGTARGCTTAAGTAGCGTTGCATGCATCTAATTAGCACCGTTTTTTCAGGAGGGGTTAAGTAACTAATGCGCTCAAGTGGCAACTATATTTGTTTATGTGTGCTCTCTCATGCATATGTATGACAAATATTCGACTTGCATATATGTAGTATGTCTCGTGCAGTGAAGTCAAAAATTAATTAATTCTCTATGCAGCCACCACTATAGGTATCGGTCTGTGGTACTATTTCATGAATAGTGGTCAAATACAATATATCAAATTTATTATGATGCCTAAGTGAATTGATTTCAGGGTATGTGTCAGTCTGTCAATCTCTCACTCTGTTTATACAAGCGATAACTTTACAAAAAATCTAGATACAATATGTACTATATGTCATGAGTTTAATGGGCACGGTACTGCCTACTTTTTGGTGAAGTACGATATCAACAACATCCACTCAAACTACACTATAACACGATAATGATATTGAAATAACACATAGCACAAATGTTTGTCAGTTGTCATCTAAAATGGTTGGAACCGGACTATTCTTTTTAAAGTCCCCATATATGTAGCTATATCTTATGAATGCCTGAGTTGCCCGTATATATGTATATAAGTATTTTATAGATTTCAGATGCCATTAGGTTCCCCCACAGACACATTCTCAGAGACATACACACTTGCACATGTGTTTAAATGAACGTGTATTTTCGCCTATAAAATATCAAAGTAGCAAGTATCGCTAATGGCATTAACTGTTTACTTAACTTTTTAATTAACTTTTAATATATTGCTAACAAAGTTGCGTACTAAACGCATCAACTTTTCATGCGCCAAACCCAATGAATCAACGTAGTGGCCTCAAGCGCTACACCACACATGTTCCTCGAGCCTCTGTCATTTGCTGGTGTCAGATAATTTATTGATTTTTAATTAATACGCTTTACATATATATAGCGAAGGCAATTTTAATTAAATTAAATGTGGCTTCAGTTAATTAAGGTATTAATTATTAATTGTAGAGAAAGATAGCACAAAAAAATGTGTGAATGTGTTGGAAAGTTGTTCCAGTGCCACTTGATCCTCTCTATATCAGTTAATTGTGAAAGCCGCCTTTCACATTAGCTTAAGTCAAATTCGCCGAGACATTAATGGATGCACGTTTGGAACATAAACACATACATGTGCAAACAAGCCGCCTCTATCGTGCTAAGAGAGCATTTGGCGCTTCATTGAATTTTAAAAGCTTCGAAATTCGTTTATCAGAAAGTGCATTGGAGCGTTTGAACACACGCATCCGGCGTTTTAAAGAATTACATTGAATGACTTTACGATTTGGGGCATTAATTATTTGGAAATTTTTTGTGTCAATTTTATTTGTCTCAAATGAAATTATCACTTAATTATTGTTATCAGTGCGCAGCTAAGACTTCATTATATATTTGGTGGTGACTAAAAGTGACAACATATTAAATAACCACAATTGCTCTTACTACTTGAAACATGAACTTGAATGTGTCTTTTAGTTGGAAATAATATATTCCTTTTTATTTAAATTATCTCAAATTTCTAGTTAGGGTACAGGATATAGTAAGTTTACCATAAAGTTTATAATGCCGAGATTAATACGTCAGAGACCCCATATATGTATATGATCATGTGCGACGAGCTGAGTCGATTAGCCAAGTGCGACTGTTCGCCTGTCTGTATATGGTATATGCGTCATTCTTTCCAAGAAACTTATTTATTATATAGAAAGTTTTATTTTTAAAGGGTATTATAGCTTACGGGCAACCAAATGAATTTTTTTTTTTGGTTGAATTTAAAATTTTTGAACTATTTATTTATGTTAAGAAGACAAGAA
>NW_017536993.1:42802-65233 GCF_001853355.1 Bactrocera latifrons | reverse complement strand
ATTTACTTAGAATTCGAGGCAAATACTCAGAAATACTATCCGTCTCGGAAATAAAATTTTGATTTTTGTTTTTTTAAATATTATAGTCGTATATCTGAATAGAGACAGTTATTTACGTATGTGTGTAAGCATATATCTTCGCTAATTGGTTAAAGCGATAATTTAACAGCAAAAACTTTCAACAAAGCTATTAAACTATGTTGCAAGTAGTAATTAGAAAGGCATGCGTTGTTTATTCATTTATACATATGTACATGTTTATGTGAATATATTTTTATACATAACTTCATACACACCACGCACTTTAAGGCATAGATTCGCTATTTTCTCTCATTTACTTATTTTACACTTGCCTTACGCATATTCATTTGCTAATCGACGACATCAACACTTCACTCACTTCACAACACGCCTATCAATTAACCGTACAGTACTATACTCATACACTTAGTATATACATATAAGCATGTTTGTATATTTATTTGTGTTGTTTGTGGGAAGTGTATATTTACTTCCACTTTTCAACATTTTACAAATTACTCATAATGTTATTGGCAACAGTGCTAATGAATGCCAATTAGTAAAAGTAATAGCGGTGTAAGAGTAGTTGTTGCAGTGTTTGTTTACAAGTCTACCACCAACTTAGCGATCGGACCGGGACAAGTGCAAAAACTGATCGCTGATTGATCGAAGCGACTACGAAAGCTCGACCACAATTGAACGGTCTGTAAATTACAACAACAAAGAATATAAATATCGCAACAAAAACGAACCATGTTATGAACATTACGAATATTTAGTGATTGCAAACTACTATCTGGGGCTAGAGTCTAAAGACTAGACTTTTACGAAGGGAGAGGCAAACAGAAAGGCATACTGCCGACGTCGGTTGAAATGGGTGGTGAAAACGTGTGCTTGGTGTGGYTAATTGCAGTTSTTTGGCGGTTTAKCAGCTAATTCGCGACAGTAAACAGTAACARCAAYAACAACATAGTGGCTTGAGGCTAAAACCGGYGTWGCCATGACCATAAATACGCATAGTGAAGCATCCATTTCACATATACATATGCACATATTTACAAGACACAAGATTCATTAACAGCCTTTTAAAGCCATTTTCGTAGTAATAATAATAACGACAAAATACATGTATATTAACAACAACACCACACTTTTATTCATTACATGAAACACCTTTCCTTAACTATAATGTGTGGAATACAATGCTCGCGACAGACTGCAAACGACATCTGTCAAATATTAAAATACACACGTTCTTATGGACGGACCTATTTTGACGTTATTTTACAAATAAAAGCATAAAACAGCTCTGTTACATCACATGTAATAACAATTGATAATTTGAAACGAATAAATTTACCTATTTACTTATTTTATGCATAAGAAATTTCACTTTGAACAAAATATTAAAATTTCATTGAAGTGCACCGTATTAGTATGGCCACAACGAAATTGTGTAAATGCAAAATGGACAACTGCGTTGTTTTGTGTACACGCCGGCCATTGTTATGTTGCTGCCCTCTCACAAACGTTCATGTAGTAGGATTCACAACGCCATTTTCAGTTCACTGTCGTGCTGCTGCAGTCTGTCGCGTGCATTGTATTGCACACATAATTGTAATTCTTTAATAAACGGTGACTAAATACACTGGGGCAACATAGTATTTGAAGCGCTGTTGAAAGTTTTCCAGCGTGTCTCGTGGGGGCAAGCCCAAGTGCGTTCGGCTGGGATATCCGACGCTTGTAAATACATACATGTAGAGAGAATTATGCACTGGATAGCTGTAAGTTTCATATACTTGTATGTACATAGGTATATACAAGCATATTCGTATGTATGTATATCTCAGTGGATATTTGTTGCTTTCAAATAATTTGCATTTTCATCGCAATTCTTGTTTCTTTTTGTTTTTGATTTCGTTGTATGGCATGTCTGTCAGCACGCTAATTGTCTAATTGTAGTCGCTTGATATTGTCATTGTCACTCGTTTACACACCTTCTTGGAGACCAAAAGTAGTTACAACACTCTAGTTGTTGTATGTATATAAGCAGGAAAATGAATAATTGATCATTTATGGCAGCATTTAGTTGTTATCGCTGAAATCCGCATGTAAATGACAAACTTTATTAAAGTGGAGGTGTGATTGTGGGTTGTGACGTTTCAAACGCACTTTGGAAGGTGTCTCTTTAACATGTGCCTTATAAAGAGTGAAAGTGTGACAGACTCATGATACTTGTTATGACAAATGACAAGAGCTGAATATGCTTTATTGACACGCTCATAAAAGTTAATGCGATGATGGTTTGAATGTATAAATGTGTGTATGGAAGAGCGTATGAAGAGGTCACAAAGTAACACGCAATTTTTACAATTTCCTGCAAAGTAGAGCGTTATCCCTCCGATCCAAAGATACGAAATCGGAGTTGCCGACTTAACAGAAAAAAATGGGAGAGGATAAGGGCTATTACAAGAATTTCTTCCTGCTGCTGTACTTGAAATTACTTGGTAAGTGTTTTATGACTTCTTTTTTACAGTAACAAGTTTGACGACTTTTATTATAATCTAATGTGTCCAAATTGTTGAATCCATCAAGTGATTGTTAAGATTTTTTCCTGAAAGTGTTTATTGTAGTAGAGCATGGAATAAATCATGCTATTAGAAGGTAGTAAATGTTTTTAGGACATTTTTAAGATGTTTTTATATGTTCTTTGGCTTACATATGTATAAGTTTCGAATAGATACAACTCGATTTTTCCAATGAAATACTATCCTGAACTCATTACTTTTGAATTAAGCACATTCTTACCTGAAATGAAGGACAAAAAGAACTTATTAGAATTTTGTTTTTATTATTTTAATACTATATAATAATATAATAACTTATAATAATTATTAGAGAAAAATATTAAATATTTATGATCATTACTTCAAGATAAAAATATTAGTAAAACAACTTACTTAAAGCACTCAAGTTTTTCTAGACTATCGACTTTTACTCTATTGTGTTCTTTTGCGTGGTTCTGACGATCGAATACAATGCCTCAGTTCATAATGTTCATAATGTCAGAAAAGAGCAAAGTTCTTTGTTTAAAATTATCATTTGTGGTGGCTTGGTGCATCATGAATTTGCTACGAAGGGACAAACGGTCAATAAGGAGTTCGATTGGTCCGAATTGAGGTGTTTGAGTGAGAACATCCGTCGAAAACGCCCGGAATTGTGCACGACCAATTCGTGGATTTTACACGATGATAACCATCTCATCGAACCACGATTATTCCAGAATATAAAGACAAAAATACAATGAATACCATAAATCAATCACAGTATTTGCCAGATTTGTATACGTGTGATTTGTTCTTGAACCCGTTTTCAGTCGACCAAAGAGCTAAAACAAAATTCGCTGAAGCATCTGAAGGCCAAAACGTGCTTATGAAAGGTGTTTCGAGAATTAGAAAAGCGATTTCTATAAGTGTATTGCATCCGGAATGGATTAATTTGAAGACGGCAAAATAAAAAATAATGATTAGTTCAATATTTTGCGTTTTATTTACAAATGTCCTTTTTTAATTAGTATCCCATGCAAAATTCTCTTAAAAAAAAAACATATTTGACGAATGTTTGGGAAGTTAGTTGTCGTATTGTCGTAAATAACCGAGTTGGCATCAGTAGAGCTGTACTGATCACGACCACTAGCCTGAAGATACTTTGTAGAGAAGATACTCTGTTTAACTAAAAAATAAAATTGGAGGGTTGTAACTATGTGCCTTACTGAGAAGACACTTTATATGTCCACATAGCGGTTAATGAACAATATTAAATACGCTTTTGAGATTATAGCATCTTTTTAATTGCAAATTTGTGCCGGAAAGATTTGGTGTTTGCTTATGATAGGTAATGGAAGGGCATTGGCTTAACGCTACACATATTTAAAGAGCCATATACATGTGTGTCTAGTATGTACTAGAGTGCTTGTGATTTCCCAAGTTATTTTTTTTTCACTTCCCATGCATGTAATATGGCAACTTTTTATTTTGAATTAAGTGGTTGGAGGCCTACACCATGTCGTATGAGGAATACAGAGTTTAAAAGGAATGGCATGAATGCTCAGTCATAACCTTAATCGTATGAATTTTAAAGGAAGGATTTTATGGAAAAAGTTTTTCCAGAGATTCAAAGCAGAATACATTTTTTTCAACGTAGTAGGTTTGTTTTCATTACAGAAAAAATCCCATGTTATATACATTTGAAAATAAACATTATTTAGTTACGATTTAAATACAAAATAAAAATTTTGTTTACGTTATATAATTTTTATTAAACTTAAGTCGACATCAGCAAATACACCGATTCAACTAGGGGAATATCAGACAACCTAATGTGGCTAGTAAGCAATGAAGTCAATATAGCGCAGTTTTGTGATTCATATATTCTAGATGGCATTACCTTACGGTAATTATTCGTGCTGATAAACTAAGCAACGGCTGTTGTAAAAATCATATGTGTATTTGTCATTCCATATAAAGAAATACAATTTCGATTTAACTAAAACATATTATCATTATATTAAAATTACATTTACAATGGTTAAACTAATTCCATACCAAAATATTACAATGAAAATTCTTAATTAGCTCATTGGTAAATGGAATCGATTGTTACTTTGTCTTGACATACATATATAAATTTTCAATGTAATTGCCATATCGCATTTCTACCAGCCAATTATTAACAGCAAACACACACAAATTAATATAAGTACATACACATATACATACATGCACAGATAAACGGTAAAGTATCGGTATAATGGGCATTTCACACACTTCAACTTAATTATGCTAATGAAAATATAAAATAATTGAAACAATCCCATTTGCTGTGGCAGCTTAAATCACTTCCTAGGATGCTCGAGTTACAGATTCCATACAGAAATTGAGATAGACAATTAAGTGCATGTGCAAGAGCAAAAGGATAGCACAGTTAATACTGAAGTGCATTAAATAAATGGAAAATTACTGAGAATGAATAGCCAAAGGGCTGAAGAAAAAATTCTAAACCAACAAGATTGAGAACTTGGCACGTGATGGGGAGTATAGCACACATACATACATACACACAAGCGAGTGGATGAAAGTAGGATAACTTGAAGAGGCTATTAAACTGAGGAAATCAATGTGAAGCAATGATGAATAATTTTTTATTTATTTTTTTTTGTTGTTTATTAAAGCTTACATAATAAACAAATTATTAAATAAACTAAAGTAGTAAAGTAAAGTACTGATGAATAAATTGGAGCAAAAGCATGGTTTGGATCAGAACTAGAAGACAGTCATACTATATAACAGATGTCATTATATAAAGCATACATTTTCATAGACTATATATTTAATCGTATATCTATGCATGTACCAAGGTCGGTAGTGACCACGACCATTGAAAGTACGTCGCCGTGAAAGCCCACTATGAAATATTGGCAATGCAACTTGCCCTCGTATTTGCCGCATTGTTGTTGTTGTTGGTGAGTWTGAGCGTAGTACGTTTATTTGCGCAGACTTTACGACGCCCAGCCGAGCAAATGTGCAGATATATACCAACCACCGCTACTGCAATTTTTATGTAAAGTTTCCCTGTAGGAAGTTACGATCTTTTTAATAAGAGAGAAATTGTATAATGATTTTAAGATTTACTCTTTTGTGGATTGGTAAATTTACAAGTTCAAACTAAAATGGTAGCAACAAAGAAATGAAATAAATTCATTCTAATCGAATTTTTGGTTTTAACCTTAAGCACACTTGTGAGAACTTTATATATGATTGTTTTTTTTTTGGCATAAAACTTAGCTTTATGACATTTCTATTAGAAAAAAATACTCGAATTTAATTTCAGAGATGTAAATTACTTAAATCGTAAACTTTTTATCCAGAATGTGTAAACTCATCACTGAGAACATCTGACAATTGCTCATAAAAACAAAACTTCAAGTTCAAGTGTTTGGACTATAAGGTTTAACAAGGTTTCAAGGCTCAATTAGATCTTGAAGGCTTTTCCTGTATTTAATTCAGAAGAATAAAAAACGAGAAGTGGATTTTATTCTCAAACTAGATGATACTTTGTATTTCATGGAATTTGTTGCTTTATAGTATGACGACTTCTTAAAAGGTTAACTGGTTTCTGGGAGAGGCCGGTTTTCTGTATGACCTTGATCTGGGCCAGAACAACATTTAATTTTATGCTCATAGTTGTACTGTTATTTAAAAAGTGTAAAATGTTGTTCTGGCCAAGATGAACTAAAATAGCTGAGTAAGTTCATAGTACAGCCTTGGGGTTACTCCAATTGTTTGAAACAGTTCCAAGAACAAAGGATTTCCATGCGAATTTTGACACTAAATTTATAACAGTATTAAGCATATTTTACAAATATACACTTATGAGATCATTGCCATTTTATTTCAAAATGCACCTATTCGTGAAAAAATTTTGAAATGAGTACTGAGAAGTATTTTAGTCTCAAAAATCGTCGAATCTTGAGTTTTCTATCACATTATGAACTTTGTTTCTGGTATGCTACTTTTCGTTAAAAGTTTCATTGTTGTTAGTGATAATTTTCCTACAGGGCAGCTATGTATGCACATAAAATATACGAGTAAATGATATATCTGCAAAGGACGTGTATGTAATTATGACGATAACGACAACAAAAATTGTAATAGCTTGCGCGACAGTGACAAGAATAACAACAACAACGATGACAGCGATGGCAAATAAATTGGCGTCAATTGTCTTAGTACTGGTGCTAAGCGGTAAGCGGCAAAGGTGGTGGCGGCCTTCTGGCAAGGCTAACAAGTTTTTCCACACCTCATTCACACATACATATTTATTTTGATTGTTGTTGTTAGAATGCACTCAACTACGCCAGATCCATTCTCTTTGCACTTAATGAATTCGACTTTGCTGTCTTCATTCATTCAAAGAAAAGCTGAATCAAGTGGTAGTAGAAGAAGAAGAACAATATGAAGAATACCTTKCGCTGCGTGACGCAGTGCTAAGCCTGGTTGATGGATTGGTTATAAAAATATGTAATTGTATATATATATACAACACATGTCATGCATGCTTATATATAAGTGCCTAAGTAGATCTAGGCTTTAATGAGTAGCTTTTTTATTCGGGTCTGTCTATATTCATATGTATGATTTGATGAGGATTTCATGTAATAATGATAGAACCGGTACATAGGTGTATATGTATGTAACTTTGTGGTGCAATGGCTGCCATCAAATCATCGCGTAAAAAAATAATTGTGTGAATGGGAAAATGCTCGAATGAGAATTAGAAGACTAATGTGAAATGTGTTTAATAGAATTTGTCATGAGTGATTTAATTTTTATGAGAATTACACAATCTTTCTTACGTTTGCTGTCGATGATCAGGTAGACATTTAATTATTCACTGTATATACAAGTGAATAATATATAACTACAAATATACATATAATATACAAACATACCGAATGCATCGTTTTATTAAGTTGTCAAAAAAGTCTTGCGGTACTTCTTATTGAGTTTTCAATTGTTCATAAAATTTTTTTTATGACTCATGCCCAGCTCTTGACCAATGCTACGGCTGCTACTACGCCGATCTCTTTCGACCAATTCAGCGATTTTATCGCAATTTTCGACGACAGGCCTTCCGGAGCGTGGCGCATCTTCGACCATCTCTACACCATAAGGAAAACTTTGAAATCATCGTTGTGCGGTGGAAATGGAAACTGTGTCGGGTCCATAAACTGCACAAATTTTATAGGCGGCTTGAGATGCATTTTTGCCTTTATCGTAGTAGTACTGTAAAATATGCCGTATTTCCTCTTTATTTTGCTCCATGTTTGCGACGCTATAACTCACGAACGACTTAAGAAACGACAATCAATCAAACACGTGTTAGCGCGTGAAATGAGCTTTCCAAAAAGGTATAGCATGACCCGATGCGACGAATAAAACTAGAACTACGGGCTCTCAGCACCAACTAGCGAAAATACCGCAAGACTTTTTTGACAAACTAATATTAAATTAAACCCTAAAAACTATTAGGCGTCGTTACAAATTTTTAAACCCATATGTAACATGTTAAAATCACAAGAGAGAAGCTTTAGCAAATTGTAACAAGGACAGAAGAATATCCTTTGCCGCAATCTTTGTTGTTTCAAAGAGCTGAAATAGAAAGTAATGATAATTTTTCTAAAACCATTTTCTTTAGTAAAACTTAAAATTTTGAACTTGAGATTCGCTTTGTTAAATATACAATTTGATGGGGTAGAAGTACAATATATTACTCTATCAAAATGGACTATGCCCATGCACAAACAGTGAGACCTAAATCATTTAGGAGCACATAGATTTAATTATAGGCGAATAATTCAATGACCTCAGAAGAAATATACCATGCAAAGGATTCGTAAATTAAATTGGGTCTCATAGAAACGGCTAAATACTGTCTAAACAGATCGAACAAGACTTGGAAAAAACGGACCTGAAGCGAAGAACAAAATTATAGCGAAGTAATAATTGAATGATGAATTTGGTTAACATAAACTTTGAGGTTTTTGAATGTTGGCGACTTCAAGAAAAAGACAATATTGATATATACAGTATTTTTCAAAAAAATATTATACTCCGATGATTTTATAACCACAACAACAAATAAAAGTTCTCTAAAGAATATCTCCATTCAAAACAAATAGTTAAATTATCTGAAATCTTTTATTAACTCTATTGAAGGTTTAAAATGTGGCTACTGATTCCTCCTTGTATATTAAGGTTTTAATGATAAAATTTAGTTATGATTTTTTGCAAAATCAATTTTAGTACTGTCTGCGAAAATTCGTAAATTATGCATTAAATTTCCTACATGGTGCGAAGTCTGTGCGAAACCTTTCCAAATCGTAGCAAGCGCAACAGTAATTTGACAAGTACAAAATGTGGCAATTACTTATCCACGGCGAAGTTTGAACTTAGCCACAATTCATTTGAGCTCGAATTCCAGCCGCTTGATTGCACAAAAAAATTTCTGTGCCATACTAAGTACAACTATACATCGTTGCAAATGCATTTGAACATATGTCAGCGCCACATTTGCATTTCGGCGGTGCGATATCGATTGAGTGGATAAAAAGGCCGTATTGGACCCAGATTTCAAGTGACAACGCCGCCGTCATTTGGGAACATTAAAATAATAAACTTTGTGGACCCGCACTAAAACACAATTATGCCTGTGCTCATTCATGCAACATAAGGACTTAAAAGTTTTTTCTCAAGAGTCGAAAATCTTGCAATCCAATAGCGATAAAATGTAAATTGAATAATAGTCTGAGCACACATACACATGCAACGAATTGGGCTGACAAATGCGAATGCTTATTGTTGGCTGATTGCAAGCCGCTTTGAATTGCCACCTCAATAAGCACCGCCGTGTTTGTGAGCTTTTGTGGCAGCATGTGAAGAGCTTCGTTAGCGAGCCACTCAACCGAGCTTGTTAAGTTTGGCTTAAGCATCTCAAGAAATTTAATAAATAATTTGTTTGCCATTATTCAATTACAGTTGGCAATTGAGCGCTCTACTACAAAATATTTAAGTATGTATATGTGCATATGCATGAGGTTAGTCAAGTGGTTAGATAGTGTCAAAAAAGAGAAAATGCATACCGTAATGCTTTTATGTGGAAATGCCAATAGAGTAAAGCATAAAATTTAAATATGAATATTTGGAATATTAAATATCGGCTGCTAAACTAAGAATATTGAAAAATAATAATAAATAAATAATAACTTCTTCGAAGATTCCAAACTGCACATTTCGTTTTTGTTGGCATTTGTACTAATATTAGCTTTTAGAAAGAGTCCTGTCTGCGGTCCATTCACTCAATCCCGATATCGAGGAGTAATCAACTACCTCAATTGTTTATTTCTTTATGTCACTTAAAGACACTTAATTCATTATAAATAGGAAAGCGTTATTTGAAAATATTTTTCTCAACACTATTTTTCTAAATGCTAAATGTCCTTTCTTAATTTATTTATTTTATTAATATTACGTTTGAAACAATATTTATCAAAAAAATATGTAATTCATTCTAAAAAATATTTTCGGTTAAAATTTGTCTTTAATGAAAGATTTTTAATACTTTGCTTTAAGATTATTTGTATACATTGACTTTTAGTCAATTTCATAAATTAATTTATAAAGTTTTTTTTTTTTTTAATTTTTCAATGTAATAAAAAATATTAGTAGTAGACATAAAAGGGTACATTAAAGAGAAACCCGAAATTTTTCGGTATCGATCCCGCAATTTGTTTCTTCGGGATTTTGAATATTAAAACCTGCTAGGTTGAAAAATGATAGAATATGAATGCGCCAGTTGCCATAATAAATGACCTAATCGAGTGCCAAATTGGCAAGATTGGCTGCGAACATTTAAGATTGCGGAAAATTGCATTCAAGCATTTGCATTTCTTTGTGTTTCAGCCGACTAATCATAAATACATATATGAGCAGAAATTAATGTGCCATGTGGACAGGCAAGCGAGCCTGTCATAAATACACATACATGTACATATTTTCGAATATTTTGTTACACATATGTATGTATATTTTGCAAGTAAATGTATGTGTTTGTCTTGAATAAAGACGAAAGCAAGCATACGCCAAGCGGTTAATTTTCGGCTTTGCACAAACGTGAGTTATTTTTTATGTTCGCCTACTTTTGTTGCACACTATGTTTATACATATGTAGTACAGAAACATTTAATTCAGAAATACGGGCATTAACGAAATTTATCTTAGTACAAATGGCATTTAAAAAGGCACAACGAGGTTTTGGGCAAAATGCCGCAGGCGCTAAATTGCAACTCACACTCAACAATATTAAGCAAATCCACAGCTTATGTGTATATAATATATTTATATACTTATGCATATGTGCCTTGAGCTTTTTAGCATTGAGTGCAGTGAGCTGCCGATTCTATAAGCAGCCTAAATGGCCGACGCATAAATCGTCTCGCAAAGCCTAAATTGGCAATGCAGTTTAACAACGCTGCAGTGTGGCACATAGGGTGCGGGGTGATAGTTGCAACGTCATGTGTTATGCCCTAAAGTGGTGAATAGCGTGTGACGGCCAATCCAAATGCTAAGTGCATAATTATATATAAATGTATGTACGAGTATGTATAAGTGTTGTTGTTGTGGTTTGTCGTCAAGCCGCAAGCACTTTTGGTTGCCATTTTTGTTTGATTTTCATTTTCAATTTTCCGGTTTATCTCTGCCACTTCTATTTGGTTGTTCGTCTGTTTGTGCCCCAATATGTGTCACTGATGTGTCCAATAAATTGCCACTATTGTCAGCGTTTTGTGTGCCAATTCGCCGGCAAAGCAAACAACAAATGTACATTACTAATACCAACACATTTGTTGCAAACTCTTCGCAGACACACACACAACCATGGATTTTGGTTTAAAAGTCAATGCATTTTTTGGACATTTTGGAGTGCGCGGCACACATATATCAGCAGAGGGGTGAGTGCGCTTGTTATTTGGCATTGCCTCATATGGGCATACCATATACACATCCACACATAAATACAGAAGCACATAGTTCCAGTCACGAGGGGGTCGCTGGGGTCTCACATAATATTTATTTAAATAAATCTCCAAATGGTTTTGTTGCAACGATTTGTTGCAAATTTACGGTCTTATGTTGCATTTGTTGAATCAACATTCAAATTTATTGCTAGCTGCAGTAGAAGGTTTGTAAAGTCATGCATGTATGTATATTTGTTGCAAGTGCGCTGTTAATGTGAATTCAAACTAGCATTCAACGAGTTGCAACAACAAACTACATTAATTTTTCTCACTAATAATAAATTAGCGCCAATAATAGAATGTGTTTATGAGTATGAGTATGACTTCCCTCTAGGAAAATTTGAGGAAAAATATCTCGAATAGGCCAAAGTGAGTTAAGTTATGTACATTGAAAAGAGTATGCCTTGTTACTAATGTCTAGAAATGCACCTGTAGTACAGGGTTTCGCTATATTAAATTGGATAATGAAACATATTTCAAAAAATACAGTTTTAATAAAACGTCGACAGGATTCAAAAAGAAAAGTGCAGAACACCTTCCATTAGGACCTTCTATGCTTACAGTTCATCTATTTTTTATATACGTCCAAATCCAGACGGAGTCTATAAGGGTGAGTTGACGAATGTACAAGCAAATATTAATTCACTGGCTCCATCTTCACATTAGCTTTCTCTATAAGAACTATGAATTCTTAACCGTTTTGTATTTATCTGTCAACCAATGGGTTTACAGCAGCTGTTTATGTCAGTAGACCTCAACTCTCGCGTCGAAATGGTTTTGATGTCTTCAATTAACTCAAAACGGTTTCCTCGGAGAGGTCCTTTGAGTTACAAGAATAGCCAAAAGTCACATGGAGCTAAATCAGGTGAATACTATGCTTGCTCAATGATATTTTTTGAACGCTTGGAAAAAAACAACAAAACTACGTTAAAAAATTTTGTAGAATTCGACAAACACTACTGAGGTCGATTGACATAAAATGCTGCTGTAAACACACTGGTCGACAGATCGCGCTAATTTTTTACATCATAATTAAGGACAGTTGTACAAACCTAGGAAATAAGAATTACCTGCCTTCCATATAAGCGGGTGATGAGAGGGGGAAATGAAGAAAATCAATAATTCTTTCAAACACTTATCATTTGTCGTCCTTAAAGGAAAAATTGCCATATTTTATCGTCATTGCCAAAATCGTCAAAATAAACATAAAAATTTAAAACTACGTCCACAACGTCTAGGCACCAGCCTATGGTGCAACGAACTCGAAAACATAAACAAAAATGAAGCCACTTTTAATGCCTGACAGGGCATATGCATGTATGTGTAGCTCGACAGGCACGGCCGTTCTTAAAAAATGCACTCAAGTAAAACATTTTGGCAAGGCATTGAAACTAATTTTCAAATACGCTAATGTAGATTTTCGAAAAATTTTCAACTAAAATAAAAGTTCGGAAATTATTGCCAGTTTAGCAAAACCACAATTTTTTATACGCAGTTTCTTGGAATTTTTTTATATAATATGTTGTAAATATGGCATTTCGACTGCAAACTACGATACACATTAGTCAATCTTTTGAGAACCCAATTTATTGGCAAGAATTTGTATTGATTTTTGTTGACTCAGCTGCCACGCATTCGGATGCAACACAAAGCTGACATACGAAAACACATCTATGTATCTTGGGGTTTGCATCAGAATATGTTATTAAATATACTCATTGATGTGTTGCAGCGTATATTTATAGTTGCTGCATCATCCGCAATTCACAATTCGGTCAAACGGTCTTTGACTCCGTAAGCATGTTGCCACATTGTACACAAACATATGTATACTCATAGAAGCAAGCCTACTTACATACTGTTGAGTCGGCGTGTTGTATGTTGTTGCATGACGCGCACTGCATCCTCAGTAGACATAAATGCGAAGTATATTTTAGTAATAAAGCTGCAAATGTCTAACACCTGTGTAAGGCAGTTGAGCCTAAACGCTAAAAAAATGTTTGTTTTTGGTGCGCAATTTGGGCTTAAATACTCATATTTCTGGCAGCCTAATTCTAGTTACTAATTCTGTACTCGATCGTTGTTGTCAATGATTTCGTGACTGAAATATAAACCCGTTAGGAAATTTTAGGATTTCCCAATTTCATATTCGATAAGAATTTATTCTATTACAGCTTTAGAATATCTCAATACTGTTAGTAGAACAACTCAACATCAACAATTGTGAACACAACATCTCAATTGTGCCCAAGGCCTACACATTTTTTCTCAGAATTGGGGCAATCCTTTTTATCTACCAGAAAAATATTCGAATACGGTATAAACAATTGGAAATTTTACCTAAGAAACCCTATACCAATGCGAGGAGTAATTTAACAGATATTTCTGGCTCTCCTGATCGTAAAACTGTTGCACTTACATGTAGTGTTCATATTAAAGGTAGTAAGTTATTTTACTATAAGTGGCAACCTTTTCTTGATTAAAAACAAACAAAAAAAAAAAAAAAAAACGCTAATGAAATATGCCGTTATCAGTAAGGGAAAATACTTTCGTGTTTTTAGAAATACTTCACTACCCACCGTCTTTCTCTCGACTACAGTTCATCAGCATAAAACACATTCAATAAATTTATATTGGTAGTTAAAAATAAACGAAATATCATCTCCAATGGGATAAAGCGATACTACAACTTTCCAGTTTAGATAATAATAAATATATAGAAAATATAGTTTATTTGAGAAGTTTGATGATAACGGTGTGTCCCTTCACCATTGCCATCAAACATCAGCATCATTGAACGAAAAAGTGTTCAAAATTAGTAAGCAATTGAAGTTCCATCGTCTTCGGAAACCATTCCCTGAAGTCCTCACTAGATTCGTGACATAAATAGCACAGAGATATTTCTGTTCAAATCCATTTTTTCTACATCTCAACAATACAGTTTGCTAATGCAAATACCTAGAAAGTTTCTTTTTCTGAAAATATAAGTTTATAGGCACTCTCTGAAGCATTGTATTTACATCGCCATCTATCAGGAATTTTTTTTGTGTTTCCCCTTGAATGCCGAAGTTAGTTTATTAATATAAGCTGTGTCAACAAATTTTTTCCAAATCTTGTCTAGTTTTTATTTATTCTCCAAAGAACTGAAGCACTCTTGTTTTTCAGAATTTTTTCAGCGAGCTATTTTCTGCTTTTCTTATAATTTCCTACCGCGCTACTACTGAAACATATATGTATGATTTTCGCATAATTTTTCCGAGTATATTTTCCACTGGTATGTTTGTATTTAAACTATTTTCGCCACAAAACACACACGTCCATACACATATGGAAAAAAATTTCACAAACCGCCTATAGGCTGCAGGCAATGTTTTAATTTGGGAACACATGCAGCCGAAATTAGCAAACGTTGCCAAGTGAAATGTGTTTGTGCTTATGTTGGTTTTGTATTTTTCATGTCAAGAAGTAAGCACGAGTAGATATTATATGATTTTGTGGATATGTGTTTAAATTAACGCAAAATACTTTTTCTGTTTTTTAGTTTGTTAGCTGTATGTGATGGTGTGTGTGTGTGTGTGCATAGGCTCATATTTTTATCGTTTTAATATTTTAAAGTGTGTCTGGGGTTTTTAGTTTTTTGACTTTTTATACTTTTTCAGTAGGCATAAAAATATTTTGCCGCATCGTGTTGACTTCCTCTTTTTGTGGTGTTGCGCCGTTTTGTCGGCTTCATGCCAATAAACCGCGGAATTATATTTAGAGATGAAATGACGTTACAAAATATTAATTTTTACTAAAATGTCTCATAGGGAATGTTAATATCAATTTTTATATAACACTCTGAAAGCATTTATTTTACGATAAAAAATTTAAGAAACCATCACATATATATTGACATGCCTCGAATGGCTTAATTAAATGCTCAAATAGAAACATTTCTATAGTAAAAAATTATGTTACACAACGTTTCATTATGGAAGTAATACCTTTATGAAAATAGAACATATTTCTCCTTCAAAGTTACATTTGTACTATATAGATATGAAATTAAAAAAGCATATAAATTTTGGCGGAATTAATTGAAAACATGCATTAAATGAAAAAATTGTGAGTTACATATTAAAAAAAGTTATTTATGTATTAATTTTTTGACGCATGTAATTGTGCAATGTTTCGTTTGAGTACAACACATGTAACCCATACTCATATGAACACCTATGAATAAATAGGTATTAATAATTTTTTTTTTTCAAGTCCATACGCTTTGCCTTTATATAAAAAAAAATTTTAAATATTTTGCAACTACAAAAAATCACAAACCTTGTGCAGCATTTATGTATATTTATATAAATAGAAAACATATTTTTATCTCTACTGAACTTTTTTTAGGAATAACAGCAAAATTTGACATAACTTAAATTCTTAATACATAATGTCCTAGTTTTTTTTTCATTTTCAATATCTTAAAACCTTAAACTGAAACAAATTGTTAGTTCTTTGCCACAACTCGACTTTTTTAGTTTGAGCAATATTCTAGAAAATTTGGAAGCAAAAAGCTAGACAAAATATAAAACTATAATTTTCCCAGAAAATGCAACCCTTGAAGATCTTTATGTAAATTCAATCACGCCAAAATATTCAGCGAAACTGCATTGCTGCACGAACTATAGATAAGAAACAGAGAAACATTAAAGCGCCAAAAAATAATTTATCCTGATTAACACAACACACTATCTTCAGCCCTTTCTTGTTTCACTTCTTCGTTGTGTTCTTTATCAAAAAGCAATAAAAGTCGAATGAGGAAGAGAATAGGGAGCATTAACGTAATCCAGCTAAGAAGCAGTGACGCCATTGACTTATAACAGTAAATGCGCAGACTTCATTACAAGGCGTACACGAGTAGTTACATAAGTAGGAGAAAAGTCCCAAGAGAGTGGGTTGGCAAACGTCAAAGCGTTAGGACAAAGTTCAAGGCTGCAGAATTTAGCCAAGTGACAGCTAAAGTAGATACATACATACACATATACCATTAAGTGAATTGAAGAGACAAGCAAAAGGTTTGTTTATCAGCCAATGTGAGGTTAAGAAAATATAGGTTTAACAAAAAGTGACCTCGCAGAATTTCGAGAATAAATACCAATTGACAACAAAATATGGCAGCGAACAACGAAAGTGCCGAGTAAGTTTGACGTTAATGCTACAACTTCAAAAAGTATTAGTAGAGCTTATAAATAAAATAACAACAGGGAAAGAATGTAATTTTTTTCTAAAAAATCACAAAAATATGTTGTCGAGGTATGTTATTAGGCTGCTGGAAGCTCTGGTTTGACTTGGAAAATAGATTTTTGGTTATGTAAGGGGAAGCAGGAAGAAAAATCATGTTTATTAGTAACCAATTTTACAACTCTTTTGTCAATTACGTAGCTGTGAAAACAATTTTCATTACTTTCTTCATAAAAGTTAAATCTTAAGCTTTTATAAGCACTTAAATCTTCGGTTGCTAACTTTGCAATGACAAAACTCAACCACAAAACTTGATCCTTATGATAAATCTTCCGGTAATTTATCCTTACAAAACGGTCCAGCTCGTCATTAATAACCAATATTAATGGAATAAATGACTAAGCAACTGAATGACATAAACATTTCACATAAGTGGCTTTCGGAATGCTTTATTTGGACGAAGTAGTGAAAGAAAACGTAAAGTTAAAATCATACACGTAGAGACATTCATTGGTTCAAAAAAATCTTTCACTAATATTCCAATAGTTAAGCCAATTGCGATCTATGTTAGACTTACATAGTTTACTGAAATTGATTTTTATTTATCCGAATATAATTTAAAATTTTATTTGTTAATCTAAGGTCACTTAAACAGACATAAACCAATTTTTTAGATCTCAGCACAAATAAAACTGAAATCTACAGACGTTAGGTGTTTCATCACAATTAATTGTCAAGCTTACAATTATTTACTATCCTTCCCAATAACATTCAAAATAAGTAGAAACAATTTTCTTTCTATCTTTTTTATTCTACTATCTGTCAAGTGTACCTTAAGCTTCCCACTGACCCACAAAGTGCACATTAAAACTACTTCAGGTTGTATGATTGATGCCTGACAATTGTACAGAGAAACTTCGAACCCAATTTGTGAGCTTCAGTTCATCACTTTGGTTATTAACTCCGGTTCTTCTTATCTCGTGCTCTTTAATAAGAACATTGCTGGCTGTAAGTGACAAAAGAAAAAGTTCAGTTGGCCAGGCTGAATAACGGACCAACGGTATATTATATTCAGCGTTGTATGGATGTAAGCTATATAATTTTCTGCTATTTTTCTTTATGTAATGCAAGTATGTATATCATGCTGTGATAGGTTATGTAATGCACGAATACAAGTGATTTTAAATAGAAAAATTGCAGCGAAATTCTGTGGCAAAATGCCCTAATTTATCTTTGCCTGGCCGGATTATTGATTTCCATAATCCGGACACAGGCTTATTTGCAGGAAATGTACACATTTACATATGTATCTATTTTTTTATGAGAAAATACTTAGAAGAAACATAACAAAAAAGGAAAATATTACGGAATATATTTCTCACATATACATATTTTATATCTATTTATTTGGATTGGCAGCAAACACTGTGGTTACTTAAGCCAGGCAGCGAAGGAAGACACTTTATGAATTCGCAGTAATCAATTACTGCTTATTTTCATGTAATTGTGGTTAATAGTGCAGATATAAATAAGACACTTACTATATAAATATGCAATGTGTAAATATATACGCAATGGCCACAAGTACAGGAGAAAATGGGTCGATAAAGCATCTGAACGGTAAAATAAATGGTAAAGAAAATAAAATATTATTTTAGAGGGTTTGAAGAAGAAATACTTACATTATCTAGTAGTAGTTTCTAGAAAAAATTTTACTAATTTAATGAAAAAATTAAAATTGCTTCTGAAACTCAAAATATCTCCGTCTTATTTTTTAAATCAACCCAACACTAGCATTTATTTCTTATATAGACATATTCCCGATTCACTCTTAATAGCTGAATAGGCGTACATGATGAGCACAGTATTAAAGAGGCGTTGAAAATATTAATGAAGAACGGGAAAAACGGAGTCAATTTTATATTGGATGAACACAATTAAGAATACAGTATGGATAGGTACTTTTGAACATCTCAAACATGTTCTGAATGGCTGTTTTATTTATTTGTTGTTCATAAATCTCGTGATTGTTTTATTTTTTCTCTGCGATCTTTAGTGCAATTAGTTCTTTGGGTCTATTACAGTGTTTGCTTTTACTAAAGACCGCATAAAAAAACAAATGTTCCTAAGTTGTGTTGCTGGTTAAATTCCCTGTCTTTTAATTTTTTTTTATTCCTCCGTTGAAAAACTATAAGTATTAACTAATCCAAGCATTGCATACGAAATATTCAACTTATTCCTGAAACAAAAAAGTTTAATCTAAAAAGACATTTGTGCTACCCGTTGACTTTTACATACACCTGTTGACTTGTTACCGAGCGAAAGTTACTTATTAACTGTCTTTTAAGTAAATGTCCTTCACGCAGTTGAAAACTTTTAACACGACAAAACCCATCCGAAATAGTGGGACTAAAATTTATGTAACCCACACTAACATAACTGCCTTGCATGTCAAGCTAAAACTGTTGCCAAGAAAGTATTCCGAAGAAAAATGTTTTATATTGACGGATAAATGTTTAAGGGAAACGAAACAAAAAATGACAAATGTGAAACTAGTGAGCAAGCTAGCAACGTTAGAAAAATATAATAAGAAGAAATACAACACCACAATCCAATGCATCGCAAGTGAACGCGGAGACGTCTTGACGCCTTCGTGCACTGCCTGCATATTCGCGTCAATCACAAGCTTCAACACGCGAACGAAAATTTCATTTTCATCGAGCACGCTACGTTCATCCCCTACTTCTCGCACATAACTAACCTCAACCTGTGCGCGGAGAAATGGTTTGCATGCTTCCGTTTGTCCTTCCGGGCGGAGCGTATACGTAACCAATTCAACAGGGTAAACAACTTTGTGTGCATGAGTGTATTTGTATGGATACGTGGAAGTGTGAATTTATTTGCTTGCGGTTTGCGGCTACACATTTATTTGCCAGCTTCTCAACTTTTTTTACCCTGCCACAATTTTGTTGATTTTTCGCTGCTTTTCGTGTTTTCACAATGTTCGTCTTGACTGATTTTCTTTGCTTAGCTTGCGGCACGCGAACAGTAAATCTACCAGGTGGCGTTTTGGGCACGACCTAAGCGCCCGTAGTAAAAGTCAGCTCTACTGCTGCCGCGTGCAAAATGCTGGGAAACCAAATGCGTAAAACTGCTGGAAGTATGAAGCATCTGTGCAAGCCAAGTGGAGCTATCACTCGCAGTCAACATTTTGATGTTTGTAACTCGCTGGTGACGCATTAACCCGCCATCAGTGGTAAAACTTTCTTTCTCTGTTAGACGCCGTCTTCAACACAAAAAAAAAACGTGTGCGTGGGTTGAGGTATACATTTCGCGCTTTACAGTACGCCAGGTACCGTGTTGCATGCCAAACAGCTTGGATTTCGCGTGGGATCAACCCTTTTAGTGGTTTCTTTTCCGTCGAAAGCTTATTATGAAGTTTAGGAAATATTAAGTTCTCTTTTTTGTGATAATTTGGCTTGAAGTCCACTTAACCACTAAAATTATAATGTCAAATAGCTTAAGTGAAAGTTATTAAGACTGCGGAAGCACAAAGGTTTCAGCTGTGGACTTCGATTAGTCATCGGGTAAGTGCGAGCATAAATCACCCTTATGCCAGTGTACGATTATACTACGTCATATATTTAGAGAATTTAGTGAAGGAAACTCTTATTCGAATAAGGCACCTATCAATGGTTCACTTCATAACCAAAAGCGGCTAGATAAATTCAGAAAGGCAAATCACATATAACAACGAGAGGTAAGATCAGATAATCAATTAGAAAAATAAATAAATAATTACATGAAGTGGCTTTTAAAAGAGAACAGTTGTAAAAATAATTTCATTGGATATCGATAAAAGTCGATTGTATTCGATTTATAACAATCAATTATCGATACAAAATTATTACTTAACATAAACATCGATTATTGAGAACAAATCTTAAATAGTTTGAATCCTAATTTGAGATTATGCTACCCTTTTTGAGGAAAATTTGAGTGAATCGGCAGAATTTAACCTCATAAGGAATTATGAAATCGCTCATTCAGGTTTGAGAGGTTTTTGGTATTGGAAAATTATGAATTATCATTAAAGTTTATACACTGACAGGAACATATCGTCACCTGCAAATGCAAAACAACGTAACAACATTTTCGGAAATTTAAAGTGGCATGAATGAAAAACGAAATAAAATGGAACATGAGTGAAAAAAAAACGTTAATATTGATTAAAACTGGATTTATCTGGGCGCAAAATCTGAAAATGTTGAACATATGTAATATTATGTATGCAATTTGAAGTAGTGAAGCGTAATCAATAAGACACTCAAATTCGAATTTTTTGATGATACGTTATTTTACAGTTCAGGTGACGATATGCTCGTGTAAACACATCTTCACATATGCATAGATACATAGGTCCAGTGAAACACAGACTCCATTAAGCAAATGTTCTCGTTAATAATAAAGCAGCAACACCCTCTTTGTACAGACCACCAAAGGTGGCGCCGCGTAATGGCTTAGGGGCCTGGCTGCCAAGCTGTCTGCTTGATTTGTTATGCCAAGAAGTAAAGGCCGGCATGGTGGTTGGCAATCGGCGTGTTTGACGTGCGTTGGCAGTGAGGCGGGCCTGTTTCGGTACAAAGTCCGGCGTTTTTCTGAACAGATATGAATATACTTATATATACATAACCGCTCCTACTTTTGTTCGCGTGGTTATAAGAGCGCTAAGCACACACATGCATTTATAAGTTTAAAGCTTTGCTTTTGTTTTCTTTTATACATTTGCATGGAATTGATAAATTTCGCAAGTTTCGGGGTCAACAGCTCGACTTCACATTGTTTTCTTGCTTATATCAGTCGTGCTGTTAAAACGTTTTTGGTCGTTTTAGGTATTTTTTCATTGTTTGACTTGATTTTTGTAGTTAGTGTGTTGTTTTGTTGTTAAAATTCTGTAAAATACTCGTGATTATTTCGGAGAATATGTGTTTTGATATTGAAGTGCGTCTTTGCATCATGTTTGATAGCGACGAACAATGGCTGTTTGCGACAAATTTGTTGCAATTTATTTGAATCCGTTTCTGTTGTAGAATTATTTGTTTGTTTTTAAGAATTGTTGTCCAATTGATTCAGTACAGTGCAGTCCATCAGCGGATTGTTTGCTATATGTGACATAATGACTCAATTTATGTCCAAAATGCTTAATTCGATTCCTGAGTATATTAATGACACTGTTCTTCCGGTAGAAAGACCAAAGAGATCCTGAAAGGAATCCGTTTTACTGCAACAGTGTTGCTGATTCTGGAACAATTTCTTAATGCATTAATTTTTCCTTACCACCCAAGGAGATAAGATAACAGTTACAACAAAACCAACTCTATTTTCTACACGAGAGCATTTCTCTGGGCTACACAACACCAATTTCTCTTAATCATCAGCAGTTCTTTTCGACCTCATATAATAACAAGTAAGGAAGGGCTAAGTTCGGGTGTCACCGAACATTTTATACTCTCGCATGATAAAGTGATAATCGAGATTTCAGGCGTGGTTGTGAA
>NW_017536993.1:21686-42262 GCF_001853355.1 Bactrocera latifrons | reverse complement strand
TATCTGACTCTTTTAGTTTTAGGACTTACAAACAACCGTTATGTGAACAAAACTATAATACTCTCTTTAGCAACTTTGTTGCGAGAGTATAAAAAAATAGGGATTTCCTACAATTTTGCATTGTCGCCGCGTTTGCGGAGCTCAGAAATGTCATTAGGCCTCTTAAAATCTTTGGAAAGAATAAACTTTGAATATTTAAATAATAAATAATATTTGGGCTTCGATTTCGCCACAAAGTTGACACCACTCCTTAAAGAAAGAGAACGTAACATAATTTCCATGTTTTCTGTGAAAGCTGCTTAACCACCAATTTTCCACAGTTATTTGCGTTTGTAGAGAATTCTTATATAAAAATAGTGCTCCATTTGGAATTGACATTTAATTCTGAACGTCAACAGCTCGTGCAATTTCACATCGACAGCACTTAACAGCCCTTACAAGTATGATATACTTATCGGGGTTAGTGCTTAAGCTACGTGATATGGTATGTGCTTTCATACTTACATATGTACATATACGTTTTTTTATATATCTGTTTGCATTAAGCCCGTCCAAAATTGCTTGCGCACAACCCTAAAAGTATCGTCTAGTCAAGCTCGCGAAACCTAGCCACCAAAAAGCGTATCGTTCACTGCCTTCCCTTCAAAATTTTCCATGCCATGTATAATTTTTATATGTATAGGTGCAAATGTATATATATATATTTGTAAATATAGCACTTTCAATAGCGGCAAAATTTTCTGCTTGTGTTTGCTGTCAATCAAAAGCTTTTCACCCTCTTCGAGTGCATCTGTTTGTATGACTGTACTTATGTATGTAGGGTATATGTACGTATACATTTTGTTATATTATGTGATATACTGATATGGGATGCGATATTTGTTTCCACTTTTGTATCACTTTTGTTCACATCCAAAAACCCTCACTATCCACATCACACTCTTCATCAACGTCATCTGCGGCGTCGTGTCACTCATCAATTGTGCTAAATGAATTTTATGTAACTAATTTTTTCTGCACAAGTGTGTAGATGTATATAGTATACATATGTATGTATATATACGTTTTTCGTCTTTCGTTCTTCGCTTTTGTTTTCGTTAATTCGTTAGTCGCGCGTCATTTCTTTTAGCACATCTGGCGCATTCGTATAAACAAAGTCGAAGAGTACCTTACCTGCGACACTCCCTACATCTTCGATTGTCTTCCACTAGCCATCCACTCTTTCCATTTTGTTCATATCAATGATGTTTGATTCAAATTTAAATTAGTTTTTCTTGTATTATACAACCGCTGATTGACGTAAAGTTAAACCAAAAATACAGGGTGGCTGATGAATGCCGCTACCAAAAAAAAAAAAAACAAAAAAATAATAATAATAATTAAATAACTGTTTTTCTTTTTACTGAATCTGGTTAATTTTTTTTTTTTTTATTTTGCAGATTGACTTTTACATTTCACAAAAATTGATAACAGGGACACTGAAACAAGAATTTGGATTGTCCGCCGCTATCACGCACTGGAGTCCGTAGTTTCGGTTCMAAGAGAGTATAGGCGCATGTTTGGCGGCAATCCTCCGAGCAGATGGACCATAATGAGACTTGTAAACAATTTTGTCGAGCATGGGACAGTCAACAGAAGACCTTACCATCGAACGGAGGAAACAATTGCTGCTGTAGCTGCTGCCATATAAAACAATCCACGTGTTTCGACAAGAAACTTATCTGCTCAAATGGGTGTAAGCAGACAATCATTACAGTCAATTATGCACAAAGATTTGAACTTATTCCCATATACAATTCAAACGGTCAACAAACTGAACGCTGCAGACTTGCCGATTCGCTTGGAATTTTGMCAGAAGATGCTTCAAATGGTGGAAGAGGATGGAAACATGTTGAACTGTCTTTTTGTGTCTGACGAGGCCCATTTCGATTTAAACCGCAACATAAACAAACAAAATTGTCGAATATGGAGTGCTTCCAACCCACAGATACTCCATGAGACGGTATTGCATCCACTTCGTGTCACAGTGTGGTGTGTAGTTTCATCACGCTGCATTGTCGAGCCATACTTCTTCGAAGAAAACGGTCATACCGTTACAGCTACAGAAGACCATTACTTGAGCATGTTGAGAGAGTTTTTCTATCCAGAATTACGCCGAATGAGAATTTCTTTCAACTCTGTGTGGTTTCAGTAAGATGGTGCAGCTCCTCATATAGTCCAACCTGTTATGACAGAATTGCGACGAAAATTTCCCAATAAGCTGATATCCAGAAACTCCACATTCCGTTGGCCACCCAGGTCGCCTGACTTTACTGCACCTGACCTTTTCTTGTGGGGTTATTGCAAAAAGGAAGTCTACAAAGTAAAGCCAACAAATTTGAATGACCTGAGGCAATCCATTCGAGAAACAATTGCGGCTATTCCTGCCTCAACTCTCCAAGCAGTAATGAACAACTTTTTGGTAAGATGCCGCACATGCATCAGCGAGCAGGCGGGGCTTTTTAAATTCCATTATTTTAAAAACTAATTCAGCTATATTTAATAAAATTGAATGAGCTTTAACATGAATAAAAGAAAAATGAATTCCATACACTGAAAAAAAAAATTTTTTTTTTTTTGAGTTTGTTAATGTAGCAAAATTCATCAGCCACCCTGTAGTTTAAGGATGGAAGAAAGTTTTAGCATAATTCAATTAAAGCTTCCTTTGAGACATTTATTAAAAGCACTTTTCTGAACTATTGGAAATTACTAGTATATGTGAGCATTGATTTGAATTTTAGTTTTTTTTATTTCAATTTTTGTTTCTTGAAGCAAGAAAAATTTAAATAATTTTGACCTTAATAAACTAACAAAGAGATGGATAATTGATATTATTGAAGAAATTCTGTATTTTCCCCTTCTTTCATAAAATATCGGATATTAGATTAAAAGTTCTAACAGAACTCAAAATCATTTAAAAAGCTTTAACTAAAAAAAATATATTTTTTTGGGGAACTTCCTGATACGTAATATCAAAATTATTATGCTTATATGAACCCGAAAATAAAATATGAAATGTGTGGCATCAAACGAAATATTTTAAAGTCAAGAATAGTTAACTCAAATAATAGGGTTGCCAACTATAAAGTATTATATATTCTCTTTGAATTGAAAAATTATTTTAGCCGCTCGAAAAAATTTAAATTATGGTAGTCTTACTCAAATGCTTGATATTTGAGATAAGGGTTACAGTCAATTGTTTATCAAAGCGAATAATGCAATAAATTGTAGTAACTAAACTATGAGTAAAGAAGGGGAAATAACTTAAAAAATAAATTATAAAGATACTTTTTTACACTATTGCTAACATATACTCTGCGCATTGAATATTGCTAAGTTTGTCACGAAGTATGTAACACCTCAATTATCATTGAATCAGCTATTGATTTATCGCTTTTTTTATTCTCCAGCGCAGTAACAATTACCAGCTCACATTTCACTTTCTAAACAATTCAAATGCCAAATAAGGCATGAGAAAAAAATGAAGAAGAAGAAGCATAAAAGAAATACTTCAATAACTAATGCAATAATGCTTGATGATTGGCAACAATTGCCGCTGCAAACACAATTGTCTGAGGCTTTTGTAGTTTGTTGCTGGAAATTCCTATCCAACGCAGCAACGAGAAAGTGGTGTTGCAGGTATAGTTTTACATACTTGTTTATGTAGGTATAAGGATATCGTTAATAAGTTGGATAAGAAAAGTGAGGGAAATTGAGAGAAATAGATATGAAAAGCAAAGCAATAAAATGCTACAAAAACAATAAAAAGCTATTGTTGTCAACTGTGCAGCGTTACAATTGCGCTTAGATGCGTCATGTGCACCTGACGACAGCGTGTCTCGCAGTTGTTGGCGCGCTTGGCGTCGGTGCAGCCGCATTGGCGCTGCAGAAGCAACTTTGCCGGCTCATTTGGCAGCGTTGTTGGCATGCGCCGACTATTGTGAGCACGCCAGTCGATTATTTTTTTCTAGATTGTGTTAAACACATATACATGCAACAGTAGCATTGCTTGGCAGCAGCTTCAAGTTGCCCTTGCTACAGCAGCAATGCTCGGCGTCTCTTGGACTTTGATCTCTGTTGCAACTATTGTTGTTGTAGTTGTTGCCACTACTGTCATTGCTAGTTAATAATGCAGTCAGTGTGCGGCATGGTGAAATAAAGTCACAACAACTTGCCTTGTTGCCAGGAAGCAGCGTACGAAAACAAAAAAAAAAAAAAAGAAAACTATCTAGCAGCAACAAGAAACTGAGTTGGCAACAGCACTTGCCGTGGCATCAGCTGCATTTTTCTACCCCAATTGTTGTGATTATAACAACGCCTTGTTGCTATTTTTGTTGTCCAAGGTTGCAATGACTTTCATTCTACGATATTGCTTACAATTTAGATGCCACCATCTCCTTGTTGTTTTTGTTTTCATTGTCATTCGCCGAAGATTTATGGCGTGCGAAGCGTGTGTCTCATGTTGCACGCTTGGAAATGCGTTGAAAATGTGTGACAAATGYTTTTTATAGCACACACAGGCCACATACCGCTGCATATGTGTTGCATGCAACTAGCCTTGTTTGCACTGGAAATTATTCTTATGCCAGTCGGTGTGTGTCAGCAGCATCTCAGGTAACTCGAGCAACTCGAACGCTTTGTCTTTTTCATTTTCATTTTCTTTCTTCGCATTCTCTAGCTGTCTTTTGTCTTTCTTGTCTATTTTTACATTTATCTGTGCACAATGCATGCTGTTCGCAATTTTTGAAGCCATTTATAGCATAAGCTAGGCGTTGTGTCGCAAGCTCGCGACGGTGTCATTGAGCGGCATTCCGCGTTTAGGTTCACAAAGCTTTGAAAACACAGGCAATATACATTTGTAGCTTTCTTTTGTTGTTATTGCATTTTGATGCCACTGACTGCAATGACATTCGCAACAACGTCAATGTGATTGTTGCGGCTGCAACATGTCAGCCGCTAAATGTGAAAAACGTGTGAAATGTTTTAGATGCGAAAATATATTTCATATAAATATGTATGTGGCAAGCTTGTGGCCTGTGGAAAAATCCATTCGAAACTATTTATATGGATGTGTGCGCGCACATGACAAGTGGCAAACAATGTTGCAAGCCATTTTGTTCGTAAATATGCACATTTCTCATATTAATGTTCGAATGCGGTGATATTTATTATAAACATATATAAAGCATACTGCTTTTATAGAAAGCAATTTATTTTCTTTGAGCGCATTAAAATGCAGAAATGGCAATTTTATGCCAAAAACCGCATTTCAATGAATTTTTGCTTTGATTCATGTGTGTACCATGTGAGAATGTGTATGTAAGGATGAAGTTCAAGCAGAGATGCTTATGTTTAGCCTAAGTGCCCACCCTACAGGAAAATACTGTATTGGAAATAGGCTTATTATTGCATATATAGTTGCTAGGAAGGTCTGGTCCGATTCTCTTTGGAAAGTAAGTATTATCATTTTTTATATGTAAATATATTATATTACAGTTAATCTTAGTGAAAAGATCATCAATATGAGCTAGTAGTTGCTGCTGGTGCTTTGTAGCCGTAACAATTTGAGAGAGTAAAATGTAGGAAAATTGTTGTTGTTGTAAAAATAAAACTTTGCAAAAAAATTTTATTTTAGCATTTTGACCTCTAAATATTTAACTTTCAGTACAACAAAGGCGTTGAGTTTATACTGCCGAGAAACTATTGCACAAAGGTAGTGGAAATTAATAATCTGAAGAGTAGAAAAATGTAACTTTTGAGTAGTAGTAAATCCATTTACTTGAAAAAATATGTGAGAAATCTGAGCAGCACTGTGTAAAACTACTTCATTAGTTTTCTTAGAACCTAATAAATATCTAACAAATGTAATATATTACTCTTTCCACGTTCAGGCCTTTAAACAAGTGCGTTACACATATTTTACAATCCTGCAATTTTGGGATCTCGAAAAATTTTGAAGCAGTTGACTAATTATAATTATTATTTGAAGTAATTTAGAATTACATAATCTCAATTTAGCACAACTATAAGTAATAAGTAAAATCAATTTTAAATTTAATAACAAGATTTTTTCATCGCTTGAAGCTTACAATTGGAGTATTTATAATTAACATATGACTTTTATACTCACAAAAGTTATTTTTTGAAATCAATGTCATAACAAGCACACAAACAGTCTTACCTGCAAAGAGATAAAAATAATAAGAAACTTGGAATTAGTGATCCTCTATTTAATCAGTTAGGGCGTTAATTATGCTTTTGGAAACCGATAAACGCTTAATGAAGATATTGATACGCGTCTGAAGCTTTAAAGGGTGCGACGCCAAATGTGGCAAGCATGCACTGTGGGCGTACAGCATCAAAGACCGATGTTAATGGTTTCGTTAATGCTGCTGCCGCACCCTCAGGCGCCTAAACTCACAATTTAATTTCATAAACAAAGCACATGCACATCTAGAGCGACCAACAACAAAAATATGCAACACTACAACTGAATATGCATTCAAACGCAGTGCCGTGCAGCGCCACACTTTGTTGCGTCAGTGTTGCAACGCTGCATTTATCGATGAATAGGTGTTTGACAGCGTGCAAAGTCACGTGAGTTGAAAAATATCTAAGAAATTGTTTAGAATATTCGAAAATAAATCTTGAGTTCAGCAGGAAATCTTCTTAATTGCGTGCGGTTAGGCAAACACATGTGTCTGTTGCGTTTTCCCGGCGTGTGGCTATTCATTGTTTGTTTATTTTTGTAATTTTATTTTAAATGTTTTAATTCGTAAACTGCCAATGAAGACAGTAGCTGTGGCATGCATGTTTATGTGTATATGTATATATGTATCTGTATCCATTCACATTAAATGTGTGCCGTTCACTCGGTCCATAATTTGATGGTTGGTTTGGTTTACTTTGATTTCGGGTTAGTTGACAGCCCGTTTGCATATTTGGTAGGGCTGTGTCAGAATTATATGCTTGCCACACATTGCTGTTATGGTAAAAGTTCGATATGGGTTTGTGTGTCACGTCGCCGAGGCATGTTGTGTGAGAAGCAGGATGTCGTACTGCGGCTGTGGCCGTTTTAATATAGGAGATAAGTCTAGTATTAACGCCTTTTAGCGGAGTCCTATTCCAGAACAAATTCTTGAAAATGGGAAACGCTGGGATACATTGAAATCAGCAACTTGCAAAAAATACGCTTATTAACTTTGAAATTAGTACCACTTTTTGCTGATATTCTTGTCCACAAGTTCTGAATATACTATTATTTAAATTAAAGAGAAAAGTATTTGGAAACAGATGCCGCTTAAGATTAGCCAGTCAAGTATTGACAGTAGGAAGTTCGCATTTTAAGAGCTTCCGTCTTTACTTTCTTGTGATGCGCTGATGTCAATACGAACAGTTTCAGACGGCTTAAATAAAATATTACAACTTTTTCCTCGAGTCACAGAATTAAATGTTTAAGTTTTGGGAATTGGAGCAGATTCGTGGCAACCGGAGGCCAACTTTGTGTACTCAAATTTTTTTTGAAGTGTAACAGACAGTTGTATAACAAACACAAAATGACAATATTCGTGTGAGTAGACTAGAGCGGTTAAGAGAAAAAATTCTTCTTGCTATTGTATTTTTGCTTAGCTTTTGATACTGTTGCACTGACTATCCAAACTATGCTGTTGCTGTTTGTTGCAGGACAAAAATTATTTGTTTTTGCTGCCACAACTCAAGCGCACAGTGCCATAATGCATCAGTTGATCTTCACATGTTGCCACACACATTGAGAGATACACATACATACATATATAGTACAAGTATAGTAGGCGGATGGCTTCTGTCATCAGTGGCCTAAAAATGCACTTGCAATATTGTCATATTTGGTGGTGATTGCAAACAATGACAGCATTTGTAGGCTTCATTATCGTTGTTGCTATAATTTCTGCTTAAGATTTCAACATTGTTGTATTTTTACTTGATTGACGGCTGCTGATTTGAGGTATTTGACGGGCAGGCAACACAAAATAAACTATATAGCAAAAACAACAACAACAACCAGATCGAAAAATTGTCAAGCAACAAAGTGAGCGCAGGAAATGAAAGCGACAAGCAGAAAACGGCACATTCTCAGTTTTTTGTCAGCACACATACACATCCACTTTTCTTCCAGTTTGCATTTTTGACAGTTACAGCATCACCATGTGTATGTACGTGTTTGGCCATTGTGGCAAAGTAAACAAAAGTCGGTCAGGCGTCACTTTAATGGGGCTGCAACAACAAAAACAATGTGATAACCGAACATCGGGTACTGCAGTTGAATACGCACATGCAACCATGTGTCCACCAGTTGCCACACACACACATATTCAGAGCGTAGCTGCCACAAGTCTGCCAGAAACTTTGTGCTCATTTTAATATACGCAAAAGCCTACTACTTACAGCCTCACACAAGCGGTTACATATACTATGTATGTGTGTGCTTTCCTTATTGTTTTACTTACTGCAACCATTGTAGCTGACACTATAACTATGGCAATAAGAACCGCGTATGCGAGGCGTTTGCCTCGAGTGCCACAGAAGTTAAGAAATAAGAGCGAAGGGATGAAATATGCAAAGAGCAACAATAACAATAACACTGCAACCTGACTTCGTATGTGCAAAAGAATCTCGCCATGTCAGCAAGACAGTAATGCCACATACAGATTATTTAAATGCATAAATATTCATGCCACACGAACTTCAAATTGCCACTGACGCTGTCACAAGACTGTAAATTTGGAAACAGACAGATATACATATACATATATGCATTTTGTAGTACATATGTGTGAAGGTATATGAATGTGGCTCTACTGACTCTATATTATAGTATGGTAGTAAGTGGCTTCAGCAAACAGCTGGTGTCAATTGAGTTCAAGTAAACATCATTGACACTTTATCATTGCCACACCGTCGCAAGTATCTTTCTTTCAGGCATTCCTTTTTTCGCAAAACATCGGTATGTACTTATGTGTTTGTTTGGTTATGCCATACTGTGCTATGCTCGTCAGCTGTTCTTGATGTTATTAAGGATAATTAATGAATCCATCAACATTTTTATCATTTGAAGTTACACTTTGGGTACTTTGACAAAAATATAAAGTTTATATTTTATACAATATTGTGTGCGGTTTAACTGCACTCTCGCTACCGCATATTGGCCTTATTATATGCTGTTGAGCTCGCAGTAAACGGGCTATGCCGGTGTGTGTAACGTTTGCGGTTATGATGGTACGAGTCGTTGTGTTTAGCGGTGATTACTTACACTGTGAAATTTGCTTTGAGTCAGCGAAAACAAATTTGGATATTGCCTTATCACGAGATCTCGTTTTTATGCATGAGACCCAATGTCTCGTATTCAAAAAATATTAGTTATCGAGGGATACTTTTTCATAAAATTCTATACACTAGAGAAAGATCTGAAGAGAATACTCTCTCGGCATCTTCGTCTGAAGCTTTTATGTATACATTTATTAAAACAGTTTTTGCTTTTGAGAGGATATTCTAGAGAATTTTTTGACCATTTAGGACGGCCAATTCTAACATTTTGGGAAAGATTCCTTAGTCTAAAGCTCTATCGCTTCGCTTGCAAACACGTATTTAGTGAAGCAAAACACGTAAGAAAAATGTATAAAGACGTACAATATTCCTCACGAGATTCTTATTATTACAGCTTTTTTATAGTCCATATTCATCATTCAGTTACAGAGCTATAATCTGCGATAATTAGTGCGGGGTAAGTTTAGCAATCCGGTTAAAACTTCTTAGCTTTAAGCAATTATTCATTCCAAAAACCATTAACTTGCACAAATATATGACATAAAATAAGTTAAGGACACTTTGAGTCATCTCACCAGGCTAGACAGTTCAATAGGAGTAAAAAATTACAGTAACTTCTGTTGAGACAAGACATAAAAATGACCAATCAATATCATACACGATCGTTATCTTAAAAAATACTACAAATAAATTTGGGAAATTCTTTGACAAAAAGATTACAGTAACAGGGTTCTTAGATAACCATACAAAATGTTATTATTTCTTTGAGCTGATTTTTTTCTTTCAACTAATCAGATAAATGGTATTTATATAATTTAATGGAAGTCATATACATAGTTCTATCAAACTAAGCAACTGATTGGAATCAACATTTGAAATTTAGGCTTCGTTTTCTCTCAGTGCAATAGCTGTGAGTTAAAGGCTCGCGGCCCCAACAAACTGTGTAAGTGCCTCACAAAATGCCCGACTAACTCCAGTACAAAAACTGAGGGCTTATTGGAAGGTGGAAGGTATTCAATGTGCACAAATGCATGAATAAAATATACATATGTTGAAATGTTAAACAAAATGAAAGGCAAATGCTCTGCTATCTGCTGCAACGAGGGTAAGAAAGAAATGAGTTTCAGAGAGAGTGAGAGCAGAGAAAATGGCGAAAATGGAATATTGTATGAGGGGTTGCATTAATACATATGAATTTGTGAAACAACAGTTGGAATTATGCATTTATACAAGTATAAATATGTATGTATTAATGTTATTTACAGTTTCAAATGTGTACCGCTGACATAATTCCTTGCTTGATGCAACCCGAAAGCTGTATTATTCGCCCGAAGATACAATATACATACATTTCTAACTAAATATTTTCCGCACTTTCAGTCATCAGTAGCGACACCACTGCTATTATATACCCTCATATGTTCATATGCAGTGCAAATAAATATAATAATACAACAACAATATTTTGTTGGTGAGCTCATAAAAAGTCCAAAATGAATGAAAATATGAAGATATATGAAAGTGTGGGTATACCTAAATGTATTTATTTATGAATGAATGTATCAGAATATGTAAGTCAAAGTTGAAAAATGGAAAGTAAATCGCAATTAAAAATCTCTTTTACATACAAAGAGTTTGCGTGAGCAGGAGTATTAGGGTATCCGTTAGTACCCAGGCTGATTTTCTTTGCAGACGCCCCCTAAAGTTCCACGTTTTATCCTAAATAAAATTATCCAACGAAGAAAAGATGTTTATTTCAATTTAAATGAAAATATAATTTACTTTCACCATGAGTTTTACATGGGATTCTTTGATTGCATTAAATTATATTTCCCCCAAAAAAATAAGCCTTGAACTTTAAAATGATCATATTCTAATCCAAAACTTGGTCTTATTCGAACTTTCCACGAAAATACTCTTTTAAAAGTTATTCCAGTTTAAGATAAACATCAAAACATCTGAGAGCTGAGCACTCATACAAGTGGCCTCATGAAGTCCGTATTGCTCATACGACATGGTGTACTTTTATTAGAATATCACTTTTTGAATGCTGTCAGTTTATTTTCTAATGGAAAAACATCAATGCAACGTCATTCAAACTATCAACTGGGTAAATAACGGGCACCCTAATGTACATATGTGTTGTGCAACATGAATATAAATGCAAAGAAGAATTTGTAAAATACGCTCACATGATGAATGAAATAAACGCAAAATTCACAATTGAAGCAGGACTCCGAGATTAAATAAGGCATCATTGCGCGACATGTTACTGCATATATATGTATGTGGACTGCGGTGTGTTTGTTTTGAAACCAGTGGGTGATTATGATTAATATCCTACATTTCAGCGACAAGGGCAGCGGCAACCCAACCAACAGCAGTCAATTTAATGTTTGCGGGGAATCTCTGTTAGGCGCACACATACCCACAAACACACACACTCACATATACTCTCAGTGAAGCGCATACAGACTGGCTTAAGCGGGGTGTCATTACAAGCAGCCACTCGTGTATGATTATGCCAGCACTTAAGTGCTAAGAGTCGAGTGCTGACATTCGCTAGTTATATGTATGAAGCCATCACTTTCTGATATAAATTTACACATTACATAAATATTTTAAATCATATGCTGCTACTACATGACCCCATAAATGAGGTAAAGTGGCTTGGCTGGCTTATAAGCAGAAGCGTAAGCAGGAAATGCGTGCTTACAGACTCGCTGTCACTCTGAGCATTGTTGTTGGTGTACTTGTTGTAGGCATTTAATATTCATTGAAAAATTCGCTTTGTAATCTAATGGCAGCAGAAGAATATTGTGAAAATAACGCAGTCTGCTAAAGGAGGAAGAATGCACACTCAAGAGCTTGTTATGCAATGGAAAGTCAAAGAATGGTGCATTATAAAAGGCAGTGGCTTAGAAGCACTTATATCATATATTTTAAGCAAAAAAAAATTGATTTAATCGGACTTATTACCCTATTATATTTTGCCAATATATGTAACATATACATTAGGGTGATTCAAAGAAAATTTTTTTTCATTTGGTACTCTGAAAAATAGGTTCCTAGACACCTCTAAGGAGCCTCTCCAAGAATGAGTTCTTAATTGTAACGGGAAGATCGTGCTACATATAATTTTCTTTTTTTCCTATTATCATATAGAAAAATTTGTATCTCGCTTCCAACTACTTGAAAAAATATCGTGTTCCTTAGATTTTGTATGAAATTGAATGCTCTACAAAGAAGGTCTGTACGATTTTTTCGTAAGCCCAATCGTTTAAAAGATATTCACGGTTGAAGTTTGATTATTTTTGGAAAAAATTTTTATTTCCTATGAATTTTATAACTCAATGAAAAAAATCATTATGAATGATGAAACTCATAGGTTTTTGGAAAGGCTTTCTGAGAGCTGCCAAGGAGCTTATTCTTCAGAGTACCAAACGAAAGGAAAGAAAAAAGATTTTTTTTTGAATCACCCTAATATACATATGTATATATATCCCCAACAAATGAGCTGACCTAAAATGAGCTTTGTATAGTTTTGACAGCCAGCGGTCCAAGAGGCCAAATGTGTCATAAAGACACGAGTGACACCGAAGTATAGGTGATAGTCCAACATCAAGCAATATTGCAGCAGTATACATATGTATACACACACAAAAGCCATGCTGACGCCAAACATGTTGAAGAGGGTGGCTTTGAACGCCCACTTAATCAGGGGAGGAGAGTGGCTAATAGACAGTTTTCAAACTAAATATATCTGCTTGTATGTACAAGCATATGTGTGTGTATGTGTGTAGGTTTGGATAATCAGTGAGTCAGTGAGTAAATTTTGCACGTTAATTCAGTAAGCCACCGAGGAAACACTAATAAATGTAAAATGGTGGGGCAGATTCATATATATTTGGATGGGTCTGAGTTTACATATGTATATCTATGAGCATATAGATAGTTTAGCATTTGTGTTTGTCCTCTGCTTAAGAGCAGTTTATGGCATGAATAGCTTTGTTTGCACATAATTTTCATTTGGCACTCAATGCAGTCAATGCGGGAGAGGCCTCACTATGCTGTCCATCCACGTTAGTTCGCTTTATGTCTAAGCAGTGTCTGCTGACATAATATGCCGTACAGAAAAAAAAAACAAGTTTATAAACATATAAAAGGTGGCTGCAGGAAAGCCAATAGCAGTTGAAAGGGTTCCAAGAGTGCCTGAAAGGAATGTGAGAAGGTCAAAGTCAGGTGCCGCAATGATTGAGCAAAGATGCATGAATGCATATGTGTGTATATCTGTATAAGTTTAAATAAATACAAATTTGAAAAAAAAATATATTATAAAATATAGCACTCTATAAAAAAGCACTCTAATAAAAGAGGTGGCATTAGTTTTTTTAATAAAATTATTCCATTAAAAGCTATGAGTAGTCACATTAATAAATCAAATGTACTGAGCATTCATGCAAGTGTCTTATGAAATCTCCGTTGCTCATACGACATGGTGTGCTATATGTATGCTTAGTAAACTTGATGAGTTATTCTAACTGCGAATAAATTCCGAATGAGAGGAAAATGTTAATGTTAATTAAAAACAAAGAGCTTGTTTCCCTCCGGAGGGGTGGCCTGTCATTTTGGTATATTTAACTTTCAATGCAAAAGCACATCAAACAAACGTACAACCATCTCAAACTCTATAAGCCAAAGTTATCACTAAGCAGATTAAAAGCTTTTTTCGCACTACTGCAGTGATTTCTCACTTTTAGTCACTGCCAAATTGCAACCGGGCAAATAATTACATTATGGCAGGAAAAAAAGAGTAAGTGCTTGTGTGTGAGTTGTGAACTTTTTGGCAAATTAACCATAATCAAATCAATGGCATTTGCAGCCTTGCCCTCAGTGTGCCAAACAAATGAAAAATGCTTCACCCAAAATTCATGGCTAACTAGCTTTATGAGTAAAGTGCACTTTGGACACCACTCAACCACATTTAAAGCGAATTGCGAAAACTTCGAGTGAATAGCCAGTGGTATGTGTGTAGAAATATGGAAATATATGTATGTATGTACTTTTGTGGCACGTGAGCCACTGCGTGAGTGAGGGTATAGAGTGCGGCTGCCCCCTTCGCACATCTGACGGTTGCTATGGATAAGCGATAACTCATACGCCATGTTGGCCCAACTTCAGCGCAAAGTTTTCGACATCTCGCTTTATTGCTCTTTCGTGTGCGCGTGCAGCGGCGCAGAGCGCATGTGTTGGTGGAGTTATGGCTTATGAGTTCGATAGATTTATATGTGCGCAGTTGAATTTGAAGTTGGCAGTGATTTAACAATTGAAATAACTGGACAACTTCGGATGCTTAGAAGAGCTGTTTCGTAAGTTTTGATATCTCTGACTGCAAAGAAGAATTTCAAAAACCCGTCGGGTTTATAAAATTACTTTTCAGTGAACAGAAAGCATGTGAGAAGTTATAAATGGTGATGTAATATCTATTGCTTGGAAATATTTAAACAACTCAGGTTCTTTGGTGATACTCCATGGAGACTTCTATGGTCGAAAGGAAAATTTTTAAAAAACGTTTGTAATAAAACTGAAGTATTTTAAAAGTTTTGTTATCCAAAAAAATTGCAGATCGCGTTCTCGTTATAATCTTATATTTTCTTCGAATGCTGGTTTATGTTCAAAAAATTATTTGTGAAGCATATTTTGGCTCTTTCAAAACTATTCTGGGTATAATTTTTTTCTGAACGAATGATTGACCAACTAATTATCTACTACGAGATCTATATGTTATATACACACATTTCAGTTGTGAGAATCAATGCTTTCTTTTTGATCATTGGAATATTTAACTACACAATTCAACTCTAACTGGTAACAGTAAAATTTTTTGTAATACATATTTTTTTATTGCCTTTTAAAAACTAAGTTTATAAAAGTTTTCACCCAAAGCAACGTCACTGAATACCAAGTCTGTTGCACTTACTTAAGAATCCATCATATTTGAGGACGGCAAACATTAAATTCTGCTCCTTATATTATCTCTAGCATTGCCATTTAGAATTTTGCTCCGCTCAAAATGGTCTCAGTGACTTTCATGCTCTTTCCTGTGGCTTTGGCTGGCCTATTTTGTTATAAAAAAAACCTCTAACAATGTCTAGTCACTCGCTTTTGATGGCTCATCAAGATTAGAGCTTTGCTAGCGCTGCGAACAAAGTGAGCTAAGATACAATTTTACGATGTAAACTATGTCTGAGCACATAACAATGGGTGCGTGTGCTTTTTTGTGTGCGGGAGGTACGTTATTTATAAGCAAAGCATGAAAAGCCTATGATTGTGGGCTTAACGCTTTTTTGTGACGAAATGCCAAATGTGGATTGACACAGTTGTGGATTCATAAAATCATTTTACATAACAACAACAAAAAAAAAATACAAAAAACAACAGCATTTTAATAGGAATTAACAACTCTATTAAAACGCAGTAAATTTGCTAACACAAGTAACAATGGAACCGACATAAAATAACAGTAAAATAAAAATGAAGTTAAAATGCGACAAAGTGCTTAAATGACAACAGACATACACATTTACACTCATAGAAAATCATAAATGTATGTAAATAAGAAAACTATTATGGGGCGGCCTTTGGTTGCTGTTGTGGAGAATTTGCATATGTAAGTATATCTACATGTATTTCCAAAAATAAATTAAATTAAACTTGCAATGCCAGAACTCAAATAATTTCAAATTTCTTGCATCTGCGTATGGCTGTGTGCGTAGGTCGTTTGTTTATAGTGCCATAAAGTGTTTGAACAAATTTCCTTTATTTATTTAGAAGCAATTTAATTTACAACTCTACCATAAATGTTTGTTTTTCATTGCAGCAATTCCATAATGAATGGCAACAAACTATTCAAAGCTCAAACCTTTACATACATACATATATTTTTAGTAAATATTTATATTTTATAGCCAGCATATTTGCTAAATAATATTACTTGTGTATTATCACACAACTAAGTTTGCAGAAGTATTTTATGAAATTCCGTATAACATCCTATGGCTTGTTCACGTGTATATAATAATACAATGTATGTTAATGTATGTGTCTCTGAGTGTGGCTACGTGACACATTGCGCAGTCACAAACTGAAAACGCATTTTACCGCAGGCACTTATTATGTTGATGGTCAACCATTGTGTAAATGGTTGTATGTATTTACGAAAATGTCAAAACTTTTGTTATGCAGTAGCATTTTCCTATATTTTCGATAAATTTCAAGAAGACCGTATTATATTTCAAATGACCTCTATCAGATGGTGGTTTTAACGCCCGCTTAAGCAGAGGAGCAGAGTGGCTGGTAGACAGTTTTCAAACAAATTATATAATATCTGCTTGTAGGTATATATGGCTGTATGTTTGTCTGATTAGGTAGTCCGTGTGTCAGTAAGTAAATTTTGTCCTTTGTTCCAGTAAGCCACCAAGGAAGCACTAATAAATGTTGAATGGCGGGGCAGATTCATATATAATTGGGTGGGTGTGAGTTTATAAAAATGTGTATGAAAATAGCTTTGAGTTTGTGTTTGCTGTCTGCTCAAGAGCAGCAAATTGCAGTTTATGGCATGAATAACATTGTTTGCACATAATTTTAATTTGGCACTCAATGCAGTCAATGCGCAGAGGTCTCACTATGCTGTCGTAATAATCACTACCTATATTCCTCTCTCTCTCTCTCTCACGCTCTGTCAGTTAAAGTAACGTTATAAATTGGACATCCCAATAAAAGGGGCATTATTTTTCTCAAAAAAAAAAAAAAAAAAAAAAAAAAAAAAAAAAANTAAACATTATATATGTACCTTTAACACAAAGAGATAAAAGTATCTTATGTCCTTACTAAATCGGTTCAGCTGTTATTGAGTTATAAATAGTGTAACTAACACAACTCTCTTTTATATATTTGGATGCTTGTCGTTTTGGTCTCTTTAACTTTTATAATTTTGGCGAATGCAGAAGCACATCAAATAAACGTAATACCATCGGAAGCCCCATAAACCAGAGTCATCACTAAGCAGATTAAAATACTCAAAGTTTTTGAGCACTACTGCAGTGATTTCTCGCTTTTAGTCACTGCCAAATTGCAGCCAGGCAAATAATTACATTATGGGAGTAAAAAAAGAGTGCTTGTGTGTTAGTTGTGAACTTTTTGGCAAATTAACCATAATCAAATCAATGGTAGTTGCAGCCTGGCGCCGAGCGTGCCAAACAAATGAAAAACGCTTCACCCAAAATTCATAGCTAACTAGCTTTATGAGTAAAGTGCACTTTGGACACCACTCAACCACATTTAAAGCGAATTGTGAAAACTTCGAGTGAATAGCCATTTGTATGTGTGTAGAAATATGCAAATATATGTAGGTATGTACTATTGTGGCACGTGAGCCACTGCGTGAGTGAAGGTGTAGAGTGCGGCTAACCCATCCGTACATCTGACGTTTGCTATGGATAAGTGATAACTCATACGCCATGTTGGCCCAACTTCAGCGCAAAGTTTTCGACATGTCGCTTTATTGCTCTTTCGTGTGTGCGTGCAGCGGCGCAGAGCGCATGTGTTGGTGGAGTTATGGCTTATGAGTTCGATAGATTTATATGTGCGCAGTTGAATTTGAAGCTGGCAGTGATTTAACAATTGAAATAAGTGGACAACTTCGGATGCTTAGAAGAGCTATTTCATAAATTTTGATATCTCTGACTGCAAAGAAGAATTTCAAGTACCCGTTGGGTTTATAAAATTACTTTTCAGTCAACAGAAAGCATGTGAGAAGTTATAAATGGTGATGTAATATCTATTGCTTGGAAATATTTAAACAATTCAGGTTCAGGTTCTTTGGTGATACTCGAAAGGAAAATTGTTGATAAAAACGTTTGTAATAAAACTGAAGTATTTTAAATGCTTTGTTATTCAAAAAAAATTGCAGATCGCGTTCTCGTTATAATGTTATATTTTCTTCGAATGCTGGTTTATGTTCAAAATATTATTTGTGAAGCATATTTAGCTCTTTCAAAACTATTCTCGGTACAATTTTTTTATGAACAAATGATATGATTGACCAAATAATATATCTACTACGAGATCTATATGTTAAATACACACACATTTCAGTTGTGAGCATCAATGCTTTCTTTTTGATCATTGGAATATTTCACTACATAATTCAACTCTAATTGGTGACCACTTGAATAGTGTATTCCTTTACAAAATTTTTTGTAATACATATTTTTTTATTGCCTTTTAAAAACTAAGTTTATAAAAGTTTTCTCCCAAAGTAACGTCTCTAAATACCAAGTCTGTTGCACTTACTTAAGATTCCATCATAGTTGAGGACGACAAACATTAAATTCTGCTCGTTGTATTATTTCTAGCATTACCACTTACACTTTTGCTAAGCTCAAAATGCGCTCAGTGGCTTTTGTCCTCTTTCCTGGGGCTTTGGCTGGCCTCTTTTATTATAGAAAACCTCTAACAATGTCTAGTCACTCGCTTTTGATGCTCATCAAGATTAGAGCTTTGCCAGCGCTGCGGACAAACTGAGCTAAGATACAATTTTACGATATAAACTATGTCTGAGCACATAACAATGGATGTGTGTGCTTTTTTGCGTGCGTGAGTTACGTTATTTATAAGCAAAGCATGAAAAGCCTATGATTGTGGGCTAAATGTTTTTTTATGACGAAATGCCAAATGTGAGGCTTTAAAGCTGACACAGTTGTGGATTCATAAAATCATTTTACATAACAACAACAAAAAAATACGAAAAACAACAGCATTTTAATAGGAATTTACAACTCTATTAAAACGCAGTAAATTTGCTAACACAAATAACAATGGAACCGACATAAAATAACAGTAAAATAAAAATGAAGATAAAATGCGACAAAGTGCTTAAATGACAACACACGTACACATTTACACTCATAGAAAATCATATATGTATGTAAATAAGCAAAATATTATGAGGCGGCCTTTGGTTGCTGTTGTGGAGAATATGATGTTATATTTGCATATGTAAGTATATGTACATGTGTGCATATACAACATTTCCAAAACAAATAAAACTAAACTTGCAACGCCAGAACTCAAATAATTTCAAATTTCATGCATCTGCGTATTTGTGTGTGCGTATTTTGTTTGTTTGTAGTGCCATAAAGTGTTTGAACAAATTTCCTTTATTTATTTAGAAGCAATTTAATTTACAACTCTACCATAAATGTTTGTTTTTCATTGCAGCAATTCCATAATGAATGGCAACAAACTATTCAAAGCTCAAACCTTTACATACATACATATATTTTTAGTAAATATTTATATTTTATAGCCAGCATATTTGCTAAATAATATTACTTGTGTATTATCACACAACTAAGTTTGCAGAAGTATTTTATGAAATTCCGTATAACATCCTATGGCTTGTTCACGTGTATATAATAATACAATGTATGTTAATGTATGTGTCTCTGAGTGTGGCTACGTGACACATTGCGCAGTCACAAACTGAAAACGCATTTTACCGCAGGCACTTATTATGTTGATGGTCAACCATTGTGTAAATGGTTGTATGTATTTACGAAAATGTCAAAACTTTTGTTATGCAGTAGCATTTTCCTATATTTTCGATAAATTTCAAGAAGACCGTATTATATTTCAAATGACCTCTATCAGATGGTGGTTTTAACGCCCGCTTAAGCAGAGGAGCAGAGTGGCTGGTAGACAGTTTTCAAACAAATTATATAATATCTGCTTGTAGGTATATATGGCTGTATGTTTGTCTGATTAGGTAGTCCGTGTGTCAGTAAGTAAATTTTGTCCTTTGTTCCAGTAAGCCACCAAGGAAGCACTAATAAATGTTGAATGGCGGGGCAGATTCATATATAATTGGGTGGGTGTGAGTTTATAAAAATGTGTATGAAAATAGCTTTGAGTTTGTGTTTGCTGTCTGCTCAAGAGCAGCAAATTGCAGTTTATGGCATGAATAACATTGTTTGCACATAATTTTAATTTGGCACTCAATGCAGTCAATGCGCAGAGGTCTCACTATGCTGTCGTAATAATCACTACCTATATTCCTCTCTCTCTCTCTCTCACGCTCTGTCAGTTAAAGTAACGTTATAAATTGGACATCCCAATAAAAGGGGCATTATTTTTCTCAAAAAAAAAAAAAAAAAAAAAAAAAAAAAAAAAAA
>NW_017536993.1:9543-21681 GCF_001853355.1 Bactrocera latifrons | reverse complement strand
TGCTGTTGTGGAGAATTTGCATATGTAAGTATATCTACATGTATTTCCAAAAATAAATTAAATTAAACTTGCAATGCCAGAACTCAAATAATTTCAAATTTCTTGCATCTGCGTATGGCTGTGTGCGTAGGTCGTTTGTTTATAGTGCCATAAAGTGTTTGAACACATTTGCTTTATTTATTTAGAAGCAATTTAATTCCAGCAATTCCATAATGAATTGCAACAAATTATTCAAAGCTCAAACTTATACATACATACATATATTTTTAGTAAATATTTATATTTTATAGCCAGCAAATAATAAAAATGCTAAATAATATTACTTGTGTATTATCACACAAATAAATTTGCAGAAGTGTTTTATAAAATTCCACACAACATTCCATAGCTTGTTCACGTGTATATAATTGTATATAATAATACAATGTATGTATATGTATGTGTGTCTGAGTGTTGCTAAGTGATAGATTGCGCAGTCACAAACTGAAAACGCATTTTACCGCAGGCACTTATTATGCTGATGGTCAACTATTGTGTAAATGTTTATATGTATCTATGATCATGTCAGAACTTTTTTATTTACGCAGTTTAAAGTTTTCAAAATCCGCCATACTTATATGGGATTCTGTTGGTAATAAATGTTAACCATAAAAATCAGTTACCGAAATATTGGACGCCTTTTTAGGAGTCATTTCCGATTACAATTTTTAAATAGGAGAACTTAGAGTGATCACTTCTTGCTACTGAAGATTGAACGCATACACGACCCAGAAATGGAAAATTCAGTAGCCTTCTCCTATATTTTCGATAAATTTCAAGAAGGCCGTATTATATTTCAAATTACCTCTATCATCCTATCTCTCTCGCTCCCTGGTACATAAAAAATAGCATTAGATCAGAAAATATTTTGAGTTTAGATGAAAGTAGCGTTGTAAAATGGACACCATAATATAAGAGGTCTATCGTCAATTAATAGGATTGAATACGTTCAAAAGCTGTTTCATACATTTACCCTCCGCTCCTGAAAGTATAATGACCTCATATGATCGTATACATTTCATTTCTTGCTTTTACGTCTTAAATCACTTGAAAATTGACGGAACCCTTTGTGCCATTTGTTTGCAATGTACATAATGGAGGTATTGAATGTTCCTATTAATTGGGATGAATTAATTTCAATACTCCTCAGCGTTGTCTCAAATTTTATTTATTTATTTATTAAATGAAAAATAATAATAGAAGCACTAAATTTGTGGATTATGCCCCTCTCAAGTAGCAAGTTAACAAATTTATTTGGAATGGCTGACATTTCGAAGCAATTTTTAGCGAAATTTTGTTTAACTGATAGCGATATTCGAAAAGCTAAACAAATGTTAAATTAAAGTGATGAGAATTTAATAGTTCTGTATAATAAAAGATTGAAGCTGATGCACCTTAAATCTTCTGTTTTGCTGACATATTTAAGGTTAATTCCTCTTTATATTCTATATTTATATTTTCTGGAATAATATTACTGTTTTCGATAATATTCTATGTATACATGTTCTCTGATATTTAAATAATATTATAATTAATAATATTATATAACTTAATGATGAAGTCATTCATTCACTCATTTCTTAAATAAAAATAATTCTCGAACAGCGGTGCGCTGTCACTGAGCCTTCGAAAATTCGAACGAAAGTCAACGAAAGATTCTGCTGTCAACGAATGTCTCTTTTTTGTGCGCATTATTTATATATTATAATGAATGTGAATAATGTGTCTGCATTGAATAAGCAATCATTCTTTTATAACATATATAATCTATAAATTTATTGAAAGGTGCTATTTTTTTATTATTAGAGATACATCAGAGTCCATAAAAATTAATGATTGGATAAAGCTTCGCAGCGGAATATTGGCTCATAACGTCTATCAGAGACTTAATAAGACTACTATAAGCTTAATCATCGTCATCATGGGGGTTATACCGTATATTTCTTCGAGTCGGATATGTTCCATGAGCTGGATAATAAAGCTAATGGAACATATCCGTCACGAATCCAGCGATATATCGCCCGAATGATAACCTTTTGAGGGGGCACAAAATTTGTGTCCAATAAGGGCGACGCTTTTATTAATTTTGCAGTTAAAATAGTAAGTCATGTATCAAATAAATACGTTATAATCTACTGTCTATAGTAGATTGTTGGGTCTGTCTAAAAAAGATTGTTGGGTTAGTAATATCATTATCTCGTTTGATGATTCCAACATTTACTTGTTTTGTCCCTAATAACAAAATAACTAATAACTCAACGGAAACATAAATTTAAAAGAAAGGAGAAACCCAAATCTGAAAGTAAACAAAGATAGACTGAAAAAATTCTTAAATTAGGAAATACGAAGTTCGCCACTTATTACTACCCTGTATAAATAATTTCTTGATTAAAAAAGTACAAAAGCTTATATCGAAATTTTGGGTATGTAGTTTTATTCGCAGATAAAGTTTACTAAACAAAAACATAAAGTGGTAACAAATTTCAAATATATATAAGTAACAAGGAAGTTAAATTAAGAATAGTCTTAGTACTAATAGATGGATTTGGTGACCTAAACTGGGTGTATTGAAGCAGTGTCCTACTCAAAAGTCCTGTCATCGCCGTATAAATTGCCACCAAATTCTATTTACCTACTCTCCAGGAGACCCACATACATTTGAGTGTTCATTAGGTTACATATATGGCTTTCCCCTATAGCAGAACGCAGCCCATACCATGCCACTGCCACCGCCATCGCCAAACCCTCACTTAAAACAGGATCGCCGATCCTAGCGCATATCTCTCCAATATCTTTTGCAACTATCAGGGCCATCTTGATTGAACTTCTTTTCATTACTTAAAATTACTGGTATAACGTCTTAGCATGAAAAACGGTACTTATTTGCAAATTCCATGCGAGCGTTCAAGTGTCGCTGTGATGTGGGTTTAGGCACCATTTCAGTAATGGATTTTTATAGACTCTCTGCACTATTCCACAATCAGTTATTTGGAGACCCATACGACCTTAAATTTGTTCATTAAATCAACCACAGCAAGAAGTTAACTTTAACTTTTTTTGTAGAGCATTCAATTCTGTATAAAAATATGACTTTTTTTATTTCTACAAACGAGAAAGTTCCAGAAAAAAAAATCTTCGTAAAAAATGGCAAAATCCCATGCTATTTAAATGGGAAATGTATCGTGTTTGGGGCAAGGTTTATTATGAAAATCAAGGGCTTCTTATGATCTGATATTTTTTTTAGATGGAAAGCTTTAAGTTTAGGGGGCGTCTCGTCTAAAATAATCAATTTGGTACATATCGGACACCCTAACACTACATATGTATTATATAATTGAATTATAATCGCTTTTTCAGTCAAATTGAACTTTTCCCAACAATTTTGTGACAACTTTTTTAGGCCCATTTGCGGTTGGTAGGGCCTCGATGGTTGTTGTAAAAAAACTTTTTACTTCGGCACATTCTCAACGGTGGCTTCATTCTGCTTTTTGCTGAGTTTGCAGTTAGATTTTGCCGTTATGCAGATTTTGCAATATCAATATATACATACATATATAAATATATACAAACAACAATAACAATTTCAATAAAAATACTATTTCTTCAATGTACACGCATATAAATGACACTTAATGCAAATATAAGTGCCACACACATCCGATGTTGTCTAAATATATATGTGTGTGCGTTGGTGTAAACATTATAGGCTTATGACAATTTGTGGCGCAAACAATTTACATAAACTTATTGGCAATCTATCGATATTGACTTTTGATGTGCAAATAAAGATATTTGTTGGCGCAACATTAAGGTGCAATTTGATATTTAACTGCACATTGAAATCAAATAGAGAATCAATTCTCTCAATATGCAGTGGTTGGTAAAGAGTATTTTAAATATATACAAAGGGCTTCAAGTAAATAAAATTGCATATAGAGATATGTGTATGCCGGTTTGACTCCTATTGCTTTTGAGAATACGAGAGTGAAAGGAAATATTGAATGAATAAATTATCGTTTGCTGGAAAAGCACGATGAGATGGACTGGTTATTTATAATTGTAAATTGCACTCTTTATTCTTAGCTACTATTACTTTTTGTTTAAATAAAAAATWAATAAATAATTTGAATTTGAATCAGAGACAGCTACGATATTTCAGTTTAATAATCATTATTTTTAAAGATTTAATTTCATTTATTTATTTTTTTTTTAAATAATTATGACATAAGCTAAAACTAAAAAAAAATAAAATGTAAAGTGCAATTTCAAGTGACCTAAAATACTCCTGTCTCTAGGACCCACAAAGCTCTTCGAAATAATCAGTAACATTCTCTCTCCTTAACCTCGCAATATTTTCTTAAGAAAATAGGAAACCTTCTCAAAAAAATTGCACTTTTTACTACTTTTTCACAAATTTAGTCTTTAGATGATCATTTAATAATACTGATATACAACTCTTAACTCTTAACTCYTTGAGTTAATATATTTAGAAGAGATTAGCTTAAGAACTAAAAGTATATAGTACTCGTATAAAGCAACAATAGCAACATTTAGTTGAGAACTTGATTGGAAAGTCAGTGAGAATTTTGTGAAAAATAATTTTAACTATTACACCCAACCAACTGGGCATTTTGAAGTTCACCGTTATCCCATCAGAACACTGCTGCTTCAAAAGACTTTCCAGGCTTAATTTTTTATGAATGAGATGAAGATTATTTAGAGCATTTTTTTTTCTGAATAAGGTCTGCGAGTAGCGGACTAGCTATACTTAATACATTTGGCTTGTAAGTGGTCATAAGATCGAGTAAAAAGTAACTAAATACTTTTATAATAAATAGCTTTATTAATGTAATATTATTTATCATGCTGTTACTATAGCAGCCAATCAATAGCAATTTTAGCCTCCTTGCAGTCCGGATTTTCTAAAAGCATTTTCACTGAGCTTAAAGATCTTACACATAATGAAATCTCCTAGAAAGCTCTAGTCGCGCCTTCATAACTGGCCGATTACAATCCATCTTTATTAGTGAAACCTTTAGCTATAAAAGTAAATCCGAGCATTCTAGTATGTAGTTGGAACAGAAAACCCACATAAAATTGATTTACCGCAGCGGACGTGCATTAACGCTAATTCAGCAGTTAATCGCCATTACGAAATCACTTTGATTGACAATCACTATTCCGCACATTGACGCTGTGTCAAAGTGGTTAGTCGTTAAGCTGGCACCGCTCTGAGAGGCTGAAGACAACCGCCACGCATGTGACATCACATGCAGGAACTTTTTGCATATTTGCGCAGTATAGTCAAAGTTTATATGAGTATATGTGTATAGCTGCATGTCTTTAAAGATACGAGAGAAACAAATATACGTTTGTATGTAAGTAAGTATGCTTTGGAGCGTTACAAGAATTTGCAATTTATTGCCGCACAGCGAATTCTCAACTGACCAATCAGTCAAGCGGCGATTAGCGCCCCACATGCACTCACACGCAGCGGATAATAAAACCGTTGGAACGAATGAAAATGAAAAGGTACAAATGACAGCTCGTAAAGAGTTCTAATAGCAACTGGTCGTCAATTGCGTCAGTGCACGACAAAAGCAACTATGCAAGAAGGTAGGCCAATCTGCAGTGAAATGTAGTCAGTCTAATTGCAGCAAAGCCATTGTAGTTAACAAGTGCCGCCATAGATGGCAAGAACAGAAGATACAACAAAAGCAACAACCGCAACTGTGATGCCTTCAAGGTGACAATTCTTGTGAACAACAACTTACAAGCAACAACTCGCGCCTACATCCGGCTTCGGTATCACTCAGATGTGTCCAGCAGCCGGTATGACAAGGGTGTGCAGTGAATCATCGATTAGCGTCGTCGGTTCGTGCTTGTGTATTTGGGTGGACTAGGCGCTTGGAGAGCCCAAGCTATGTCACACAGACACGCGCTGATGCGCCGATTAAGCTGTGACTGCAACAGTGTAGTTCAACCCAAAGGGCTGCTCATGCTTCAAAACGCGTCTCAGCAACAGAACAACAGTCGGTTGATATAAAGTTTTACTGGCGCTTGGTTGGTGTCTGCTCCGACATTGTTACGATAAAGACGAATAACTTTTAATTGTGCTTAATTTATTTAAGTATTTATGTTAGTGTGTGGAAAAAAATAAGAACGACTGATTTGAAAACTCACTACTACAACAACAATAGCAAAATCACTACAAAACTTAATATGATTAGTTGATTGACAACAAAAGTTAGCAAATAAGTGAAATGCTGCTTTAAGTGAGTGGTAAAAGAAGATATAATCCACTTTGTTTTAGATCAACCAGGATTTGCCAATTCTGAAGCTGTTGTGGCTGATGGCTTTACACCATATAAATACTTAGAAATTATTCTAAAATTTAAGAGTGACCTGATTTGTAAACTTCATTTCCCAGGGGCAAATTATTGAACACCTTCATGCTATATATATTTATCAGCATATATATATTTGGCTATATAAGCGATGACCCTTTCCAAATGTCAGCAGTGTCAAATGTATGCTTAGTGCTCAGTGACAATTTCGTAAATATTTATGTTTTGTATATATACACATACATGCCTTAGTGCATCTATACACACTTGCTTTTTCGCTCTCCTCAAAAACAAATGTTTATTCATAAATTTTTGTTTTCGGACCCTTGATTAAGTTATTCTTGGGTTTCGTTGTGTTGCTGTTACCATAATTGATGTATGCTAATGAACTTTGAGTTTTGCAAATTTAAAAATTTGTTCTTGCAGTACTAGTTGACAGTTACGGCGAAATTTTGAGAACATTTAATTAAAAACAATTGGGATAAATTAGAAGGCGGACAAATGTGAATTTATGTTTGGTTTAAAAATTATTGGCAGATGCTGGAAGTACAATTGAATAACGGTATAATATCTGAAAAATGAGTTTTTTCATCTCTGAGCTAAACAGCGAAAAGATAGAGTAACGTCTTTACTCGACAGCGTCTTCGATGCACAATGATACCGCGCATAACCTCAACGAAACGAAATCAGTTCAAAAGCTAAGAAAGAGGTTTATTTTTTCTTATATATGTGTTCATTGCTAATTTTAGCGTATTTAAATTGTGTTGTTGTCAAAAGCCTAACCTTTTCTTCAATTCTATTTAACCCATATCTCCTAAAGTATAACCCTTATCACAATCGCGAACTCAGCGACGCACAGCTGACAGTTACAAATTTTTCAAAGCAAAACACAGAAGAAAAAAAAATTAGTAAAATTTTCGGACAACCACTCCAGAGTATCAAGGCTCAAATATCCAATATCTCATTCTTAATTATCGTAGACACCGCTTACGCGATTATAGTCGAGTTAACCACAGAACGCCAGTCGTTTCTTCTTTTCGCTACGTGGCGCCAAATGGATATCCCAAGCGTAGCCAGCTCCTTCTCCACCTGGTTCTTCCAACGGAGTGGAGGTCTTCCTCTTCCTCTGCTTCCCCCGGCGGATACAGCGTCGAATACTTTCAGAGCTGGAGAGTTTTCGTCCAATATCTTCCACATACGAAATTGCAATGATATGTCAATCAATGATTTCAAAAACTAATACACGCACAAAAGAAGGGCTGATAAGAGACAGACAGGCGAAACGAATGCTGGCGAGAAAGGCATAACGAAATTTAAAAGGACAGCGGAAGTGCAAGTGGAGGCAGGTTCACCACACGAACATGTTTTGAAAAGTTTGGCGGCTGAGCAATAAGACAGCGTTAATGGAGCTCAAAAAGCTGTAATGTGAAAAGGCGTACCTCTGAGTTCACGTGTGAAGGAATCTCCTCCGCTTCACCTAAACTCTGTGAAATTGGCCGTCACATGTTTTTGGAGTGTGTGGCATGCGTCAGCGTGAAGTGTAGCTGACATAGTGATGGCTCTGTGGTATGCTCGAATAAACGCTTGGTGTCATTATAGCAAAACACAATTGGCATTCAGTCATTCACACGTTCTGTGTCACTTGCAAACTAAAAGTTATAAAACTGTATAGATTTGTGTATTAATTCGTATATACACACGTTACGCCCATATGTATGTGCTTTTTAAAAGTTTCCAAAGAGATAGAAACATACAATCACTAGAATTAGAAGAACTCAGCTCCGTTGTTTGAGTAGCTCAAATTTGGCTATTCGTTCATATTCTACTCCAATGCACCCCCGAGTTACACTGCTTTTGTTTCCAGCAAAAGCTTTGTTTTATTTTAATTTCCGTCCCTTTTGCGAACACTCGCAAGGAAGGGGGAACCCCGTCTGTATTGGATTTTGAGTAAGGCCACAGGGCCACCAACGCCACGCGCCGCTCAACGACAATGTCATCCACTTTGGCTTGGTATAACCGCATTTGCAGTGACAATCTATGGACGATTGGTTGCTGTTGTGGTTGTTGTTACTATTGCGGATGCTCCATGTCATCCTCTTGTTGTTGTTATTGTTTACATTCGTGATTTTATTTCCGACTTTACGGAAACTTTGAGCATCGTGTGCTGTCGAAACTTATTGGTATTTAGTTGTTTTTGTTATTGGCAAAACAATAAATAAATCACAGCTTCCAAGTGCTCTTCTGTTCAACTCTGTGTCGCTCTTTAACTCACTTTTTGTCTTATTGATCGATTGCTGTCTGTCAAGCCCATCCGCTGATGGTTCGGTAACGGAATTCCTTCCATTCGGAAGTGGTTATATGTTGTTGTTATATTTTTTAAGCTTCATCGATTTTTAGTGTTGTTTATTCATATATTCTTGCTTCCTGCCTTGCCATTCGGCTCCAGAATGATTGTATGTACCGAAATGTCATTTGTTTTACGTTGAGTCGCAGAAGATGTATCCCATGCTTAAGAAAGCGTGCACTTAAGTGGTGTTAACTTACATTAATATTTGAAAAAAGTAGTTTGACTGTTTTGATTGCTTTCGTCTAACTTTTCGAGGAGAAAATTCCTTTCCTTACTTCTTATTAAAATACTTTGCTTTAAAAAAATTTACTTATCTCAATAAAGATATACTCTTTCTCTTGAAAGATTCCTAATTCAATTAATTTAAATTCTAGATATCTATGCGCTAAACCTACTCGTATGTCTTTGATATAGTCATCAGAGTCGGAATTTCGATTCTAATCAACAAAGTTTGACCTTATTTTGTGCCTTAAAAAGATGACAACGCGTGTAGTTCTCCAATGCCTTTCAATACTTCCGAAATCGGAAATATCTGATGATTTATTTTTTGACAGATTCAACTCAAATATAAAATTCATTGTTTAAAATGTACCATTTTATTTTTCAAAGAATAGTGAGAGAGGCTTGTGAGAGGTGAAAAATCTTTCACTAAGTAATGTTAAAAGCTAGAACAGCAGCTCTATACTGTTAGAAGCTGCACTGCTTGCCGGAGTTGACGAATAAGCTTTCTATATGTTTTTTCTGCGTGTGGCGATTACAATGTATCAATATTAAGTAGTTATTTTGTTGACTTAATAAACGAAAACTCGATATTTAGAGAACCAATTAATTCTCAAAAGTCACACTTGTATTAGTTAAACATTTAATTTCAATATTTTCATTAAAACCTATATTCTTTACGAAGTCGATGACTTCAAAGCTAAAATATAAAACAATTATGGTGGTTGTGAAATTTGAGTTTTCATACTTTTAGTAGCAGTTTACTCCGGATCTGAAAAGCTATAAAGTGTGTTATTGACAACAATCGCTTTCAAAAAAATAAGTTATACTATTTATAAGCTATTGTTAATTTTATAAAAAGTTTGTTTAACAAAAAAAATTATTTAAATCCCTGTTCGTTCTCGTGTCGACTGACTGTGTCTTTTTTTAATATCTTTCGATACTCGTTATGTTTACTTTGTCGCTACTCGCTGGCTTTTTGTAGCCAATGTTGAATGTCACTGTCCGTACGTACGCCCATTTCTAGTGTATCCTTACTTCGTTCCCACATACATTTGGTTTAGTACTATAAAAAGATAACTTCAACGATATCCAAACTTCGAAATGAAAAAGCCTCCACAAATATATTTCTTTTGTTGGAACATCAGATGTCAAAAGCATTAAAAGTTCTCAAATTGTGCAGCTTTTATTGGTTATATAGGTAAAATTAAAGTTTCTAGATTAAACTCTTTTACGAGTATGAAAATTGTTCGACCGAAACCTTCAGGAGTGATACTCCAAAGAATTCGCGTTATGCCGGTAAAAGATCTGTATCCGATTCGCCATGCGTTGGAGAGTAGCTATTGAAATAAACTATTCCAGGCTCTCAAACAGGACAGCTAATATAATAAATAATAATTGACAGGATTGGAAAAGCTCTCTGTGCGCGGTTAAAATAGATTTCATTAAACAGTTTTCCTGCTCTCCTTTTACTTTTATATGAAATGCTCTCAGTCTTTTGTTAGCTCTATGTTCATCTCATTAACGCTCAAAAGTAGATATGACGAATTCTCACATCTCAATAGAATTAATTCTAATGGATTGAATAAAATTTGTATGAAACATAAACCAGAAATGAAACAAAGTTTCAGATAACAGATACTGAAGGCTCTGACTTATGCATAAATGCCAAATATTTCTACAGTCGTAAAGAAATCGTTTTAATGGATAAAGAGAGATAAATGAAGTTTTCTCATTTACACCCACACCAAGTCGAATATCCTTAATTACCACAAATAGGGAAGAAAGGAAATGAGATGAGTCACTACAACAATACTACATGTATAACATACTTATATGTAATATTGTGTAGGAAATTATCTGTGGCTTAGTCATAACACCTGAAAATAACCCAAAGTGTGTGCGTGGAAGGTTGAAAAGTCAAATGACATAGTGTGTAAAGTGCCTGTGTGTCACAAATCTGTCACTATATCTGTATATATAGTACATCACACATTTTATTAATTTAGATAAATATTTCCGTAACCCATTTATCAATGTAGCATGCAGCGCACACAAACAAAGCGGCAAATGAGAGTGATTTGTATTAAGAGAGCAGCCCAGTCGACGCCACTATTGGGTGAGTTGATGGGTGCGCGACGGACGACTTAACAGGGTCAACATTGGTATTAATTGTTTTGGCGCAACGACGCAACGTCCGACAGTGGCACAATGGTCATTAAATGTGGAAAATACAAAGAAAAGCAATGTGACATGGAGCAACTATAAATAAAAAAGTATGAAATTAGAAAGAACTTGTTGCAACTTCATTGTGGCTCACCCAATTTGCGGTGGAATGTGGCAAGCAGAAATTAAAATCAACCGTGCATTGTCGTGGGCGAATTTAGAAACACCATGAAACAGAGTTCTGTTTTTGTAGAACCAACAGAAGAATGCAGGAAGCAGTTAAGACAACAACACCATTCTACATAAAAATAAAAATGCAACAACTGAGCGCGCTCTCAAGCGGAACTGACTGACAATTAGAGACATTAGCAATGAAGGCTAGATAGAACCGTAAGCGATTACTTACCGGGTGCTGAGGAGAAGGCACAGGAAACGAAAGCATGAAATAAGGTAAATTATTCCCGGCGCAGACACGGAGATGCAACAAGTGAGCAAAGTGAGTGAAAAGCGTGTGGTTAAGAATGCTTAGTTGGCTATGACTGCATGTCTGTGAGGGCACTGCCGGATAATTACTGAGGAAGTGACTGCGAGTTATTAGACAGAGTTCAAAAGTGTGGGAGTTTAGAAATTTAGCGAAAAAGTCGAATTAATACAATTGCGTGCTGCATGTGTTCGTTATTCTCTCTAATTGAAAGCAATTAATTTGTTTTACAATTAAATGAAAGCTTTAATTGTGATAAATTAACGGCTTGCTGCAATGACAGATGATGCTTTGAAACTTCGTTCGACATGAAGGTAATTGTTTCAAATTTCAAACATGGGAGCATTCAGTAAAAGATATAAAAAAGATGCTTTTATGCTATGTACAGATACGTAGGTTGCCTCTTATATTTCGGGATTTGGCAAGCCCAGTGTTCTTCTTCTTCTTCTTCTTAATTGGCGTAGACACCGCTTACGCGATTATAGCCGAGTTAACAACAGCGCGCCAGTCGTTTCTTCTTTTCGCTACGTGGCGCCAAT
>NW_017536993.1:1728-8368 GCF_001853355.1 Bactrocera latifrons | reverse complement strand
TCGATCTGGTTGGTGGTTTTTCGATCCGGAGACAGCCAGGTAGCTTGATGAATCTTCTTATGCTGGAATCTAGTACTACAGATAACCATATTTCTGGCAATTCATAACTTTATCGTAATGTTTGACATTTTAAGGCATGTATGTACAGAACGTTTTAACATATGAGCGCTTTTTTATAGTAACTTAAAATAGAATTAAATCAGAAGGGTTTTCGACCTAATATCTTTTGACCACTTTCGAAGGGAATTAACTCAACAGCAGTTCATCGATGAACTTAGTTTCACTTTTGGCGATACAGCTGCTTCATGGACCTTTGATTCTCGATGGTACTGTCAATTTAATCGAGATCTTAGATCATTAAAAGACGGATTTCTTGAAGGTCGTCCATAATCGGTTGTTTTTCCGGAAACTATTGATGCTGTGTGCAAACTAATATTGTCATATCGTCAAGTGACCTTTCTTGAGATAGAGGCAACTATAGGCGTTAAGGAGACAAGCATACATTCAATATTACACGAACATTTCATTATAAAAAATAAAATTTTTCATGTTGAATCAGTGACCTAATATCTCTTAATTCGAAAAGTTTCATTTCTCAATTAAGCAACAGTAACCACGGGGCTATAGATTCACTTGCTATAAAAAAAGAAAATAAGACGAAACCGCAAAACAGCACTTTGCAAATATCATTCCCTAATTTTTATGACAGATCATTGTTGATAAATTATTTGTGAAAACTCAGATATTTGACTGCGAGACTTTATCCACCACCATTTTCAAAATCACATAAGTTTGTGAATCAGTTATGTACATAAAACCAACAACCAATTAATTCACATTTGTAAATCATAAATTTCTTACAATATTTATGTTATAAACTTCAAACCGATTCACAATGTCTGTTTACAGTATTGTTTGACCAAAAAACCAAAACTAAAGCTAGTGAAAAGACACACCAGCATACACCGGCGCTGGTTGTGATCAAACATCAAAGTGGGTAGTATACAATTTAATTCACCTGAATTTTATTGCTAGTTTGGGCAATCACTTTTCTATTTGCTGAAATTTGTTCGGTTGACTTTTGAAAATATAACAAAAGTTTATGTGATTTAATAGTCTCGTATGGATAACTTATGAGTTTTGGGTATTTGTGTGGATAAATGATTATGTGCCATATTGGAGGCGTTCACGCCCACGGCTTGTACGAGTATAAACATAGAAATTTTATTTCCTACAGCTATGTGTATGTGTATATACGCACGCCATAATAAAGCAGATCGGTCAAAAATTTGCACTTCCTAGCCCTTAACTAGTAGATAAGCTTACAGTTTTGTAGCAATTAGCTGACACAGTGGCATAATTCACACAGTCAGCATAAAGAAGGAAATTTTAGGAGCTCCTAAGCGATAGTTCCTTCATAAGCTAAGATATGAGTGAGCATTTTCGAATTTGGAATATATTGGGAGGATATGATTTTGTAAAATATTCAAGCGACATTTGGTTCCAACAAGACGGCGCCACTCCCCTCACATCGCATAAGTCAATGGATTTATTGAGAGAACGCTTCGGTGAGAAGGTAATTTCACGTTTCAGGCCGATCGATTGGCTACCTGTGGGAATATGTAAAGTCTAAAGTTAATACGGACAATCCCCCTTCGATTCAGGCCTGGGAGCAAGACATCACGAGTGTCATACGTCAGTTATACCAGCCAAAATGCTCGAATGAGTCATCGAAAATTGGACTCAACGGCTGAACCATCTGAGACGTAGCCGCGGGAAACATTGAAAAGAAATAATCCTCAAAACAGAAATGCCAAAGTATGTTCTTTCGAATGATAATAAACATTCCACATTAAATTTAAAGTTTCTGTGCTTTTTTTTTTATTAAACAAGTAGGAAACCTTGAAATGAATCAGCCTATATATAGTACCACGTACTATTGGATGTAACGGACCGTATTTGTTGCATGATATATAAAAAATTTCCGGAAACACACTACAATCATGTTAACTTAAAATCTAAGGCCAATTTGAAGCTTTTCAAAATGTTTTAGTATGGAACACTTACTTCTTTTTCTATTCTATTGTAGGTTGAGGTTTATGCATATATTCATAATTTACAAATCACTATTGTGTGTAACAAGCAACCATTTTCTAACATTAATATTTTCCATCTAAAGCAATCACTCTTACCTGGAAAGAAAGAAAAATAGTTTATATTAGTGATGAGCAAAACAAAGCTTAAAGTACATAATATACATATTATATGTAGATCACCTATTTCAAAAATTCATAAATTCGGTGCAAATATTTACGAGCTCTGATTTTTTAGAAATTTAAATATTTATAATACGACTTAGCGGGAGAATTAGGTTTGCCACCGGTTTAGTAATTATAAGTAACAAAATATATAAGATAATGAAAGAAAGGCATATGACTAACACAACAGCTTTATAAAGTACTAATTTTGTTGTACAGTAGAAAATACTTTTGAGAAGGATTGAAAAAAGTATACAAAATCAAACTCAGTGTTTATAAGACAAGTGGTATATTGTAGTATGACTATCAAACTAAGATACCAAGTAGCTGTGTCTCTGATCTTGAGTCAACTTATTAAAATACTTACTACCCGTGCTCAAAATATTTTGTTTCTAAATCCATGTACGAGTATGTACATAAAAATACATAAAAAAATTTATTGGATAGGGAATAACGGATTCTGTTTACTAAACTTGTAGAAGAACATTATTTCTACATCTAGTAGAGCTTAGAATTGAACTCCGGCTTGTTTTGTACGAGTTAAGTAAATATACTACATACTAGTAGTTCGTTGAGTTGATCAAAGCAAGTTTTTCGCAGATCCTTTTGATTTGTTGTCATTTCCAGATTTGCTAGATTTTTGAGATGGATTTTTCGAGACTTATTTGGTAAGTCTTCGAAACTGTTTTTCTAATTATTTTCTTCATATTATTTCCATAAGACTTTTTGCAAACATTAAAAGACCATTTTTATGATTTTTTGAATTTTTTTTTTATTCATTGCGATCGGTGTAGGATAACATAGGAAAGACTATCAAGTAACTAAACTGTTATAACTTAATGATGAAATTAAATATCTTAAAAAAATTCCATGTGATTCAATGTGTTTCCATTTTACCCGTGGAAAGAAAAGGAGCGGGAAGACCTCCATTACTTTGGAAAGGCCAGGTGGAGAGGGATCTGGAAACTCTTCTAATGTCTAATTGGAACCTAACAGAGGAAATGGAGAACAACTGACGCACTTTGTAATCTCAATAACACAGAAGATCTCTATCTGCAAACGAGCTATTTGGGTTGCTGGGTATATTATGTCTATCGACTAAATGCGTATAACATAAGTGTCTTCTTTTAAAGAATTGTTGACCACTGAGTCACACAGATGTAGCAAGTAGCCAAAAGCGTTGAAGTGGAAGGTTACCTTAATTACACCACTGCCTTATTGTGAAATGCGCAAACACAGTGGTAAACCAGTGCGAAGAACTGGTCATTGTATTGGGAACTCAACAACATGTGAATTTTTGTTGTTAATGTTTTTTTTTCCTCAACTACTACTTTCTTAAAAGAGATACACATATTTATTAGACATTTTATACTTGTTACTGTATATACTGACCGGCGCTAATTACCGCATGTTTAGCCACAACCACACATATAGAAATAAAGAAGAAAAAAGTTATAACGGCTAACTCTAGTAAAATTGCAAAAGCGAGTAATTTATATACATATGTAAATAAATATATGAGGAAATAATTACATATGCATTCATAGAAAGGTGTATGGTTTGGATTGTGTATGTCTGTAAGTTTGATAACTGACTGACAACATCAGGTCAATAGCTTAACTGTAGCACAATTAGTGAGTCCAGTCAGTCAACTCGCATTGCGTGATAAAAAGCGCACACATTTACACCTACACATGTATAAAGATTTATTTTAGTAATCGCCAAAACGCGAGCTGACGAATATCTCGGAGATAAGCCTGCTTTAACTTGCGCTCACTTGTGGCGCGTTTGCTACGAGCGCCAGCAGTATGAGTTCGCACGTTCGTGTGACTCGTTGAAATAAGTTACTGACTTTGAAAATAGTGCAAGAATTAAAAAAATTACAAATTTATATATTTATGAACATATGTATGTATGTTTGCATGTATGCATCGATTTAGTGCGCCATGAAATATCTCATGTTAATTTCTCACAGCCATCGAATTGTTCATTACGAATGATTAGGTTATTCGTTTAAGAATACCAGTACATATGCAATTCCGTTGAATTGGAGCTCAAATTTGTGGTTCAATGTTTGGCGAGTCTTTTACATTTTGCCGCCTCATCTCTTTTGCTGCGAGTGGTTGGCCGCGAACACGTCGGAATGCCGGTGTGGGTACGTTGCCATGGTGTCGCGGGCGCTGCACAGGCTCACAGCGGTCACATTACATACAACTCAACTATAACAACGATATATGTATAGACTTATTATATATATTTTTCATACATATGTATACGCCTTTGTTTGTGGAACTGGTTTCGTATTCTTGACTTGACTTTTGCGCTTCATGGCGGCCAATGCTGCTTGCGGGTCGCTCACTTTTGCTACTTCCTACTGTTATAAAGGCACGAACAGTATTATGAAAATATTTGTTGTGTGTTTTGCTTTTATATTTACTGTTTCCATACAATACGTTGTTGCCCTTTGATGCTCAGAGGCGGCTGGCTGAGAAGTATAAGGTTACTCGTTTTTGGTTTCACTTTGATATTCGTCTGTTTTGGTGTTTTGATGCTTTGTTCTTAAGTTTTGCAGTTGTTGGCTGTGAATTTTATATAAAAATATCGGCAATTATACTCATATATATATTTAGTAAGCTTAGCCATGCAGCGCTTTTTTGTCTGCGCTGTTTCTTTTTCAAGTTGTTTAAACACTTTAATGGGTTTCTTTGAAGAAGCAAGCGATTTCGCGCAGGACTAACAAATCTCTTCTGGATGAATAAGTTAAATGGAGTTGCAACACATATTAAATTAAAACAAGAAAAAAAAAAAAAACCAACAACAAGACAGAAATTGCCACAGCAGTAGCTGAAGAAAGAACAAAGTCTAAAGCAGGAGTGAAAAATAAAAATATTTATATATTAAAGGAAGCAATAATAGCATCACTGCGTCGTTAACGAAAAAAAAACGCAACGTACGAAATGAAAATAAGAACAAGTTGTGCGAGGAAAAATGCACCATGATCTTACATATAACGGTGCGGCAGAATGCAGCCAGCGGCTAAAGGCAGGAACCAAAGGGCAATGGCAACAATTCAACTTCAAGTGATGACGCACATAAGCAAAATTTAAAGTCAGTCGGAGCTAGCGTGCGCAGCAATCGAACTAAAAATGAGGCCTCAAAACATACGAGTACACAGAAATGTTTGTGCAATACTCCAGTCGAGAATACTTCGTTGCATGCCAGGCTGTCCAGCAAACATGAGCAGTCCTCTTGGTGGCATCGGCGGCAATTTCTCTGTGAAGTGTACCGTGTGTGTGTTTCAATTGGCACATTCAAGTGGAAAAGGTACTCACTCCGCATGAGCAGCAAGGTGAAGAGTGACTATGGCAGCGCAGGAAAGGTATGTATGTTGAAAGCTCGAGTGCGTAGGATTGCACTGAGATTCGATGTACCTAACGTGCTACACGACCAAAGAGCACGATATTTTGAAATAAAATTCTGATATTTATATGCTATATACATATATATTTGCGGATATACTAAACAAAGTTCGATTTGAATGAATGAATTAAACGAGAAGCTAAAAAACAATCCAATAAATAAGCAAATGTTTCTTAAAAAGTTATACTTTTAGAAGTTTTTAAAAGAGTGTGATAAAGACTATAATTTTTATTTATAAAGCCAACTCAATATAGATGATGATTTCATCAGTTTACTAAATTTCGTTATCGGAAATTTGTTTCCTTGAGTGCCGAAATGTTGATACTGTCTGACTTAAACCTCGATATGTTTACAGACTCTTTAAGCTTAATGTAAGTTAAAAAGTTCAGAAATTGTTTTCATGATCCCGAATTTCGACAAATTGCTTACCAACCTTAAGTATGTTTTTGAAAAAAATATTTGTCGCTATGCAGCATAAGTAGAAGCTCAAATTAAATTTTTCCCTTCAGTTCCGAAATTTTTATACTGGCTGACTTAAATATCCATATTTTTAGTGACGGGATCCCGAAATTTTTATTTTCCAAACCCGAAATTTCGTTATTTTTTACCAACTTAAAGCCTTTTTTTGGTCTAAATATTTGTCACTATGCAACCTAATTGGAAGCCGTGGATCATTTAATGCCCAGTTCGCAATCAATTATGGCATTAACTTATTCAATACTGTTGAACAAAAGAAAAATTASAAAATAAATTTGACACCTGGTATTTTTTATCACTATGTATGCAAATATTTTAAGACTTTTTTCTCAAGTGTCAACTTTTGAATGCGATGCTGTGGCAATTATTTAAATGCGGCAGACAAAAAATGTTAATATTAGACTATTATATACATGTGTATGTGTATTTGTATATCGGCAACGAAACGCCTACAACGCACTAATGCGAACTTTAAAACAGGTATT
>NW_017536993.1:0-1279 GCF_001853355.1 Bactrocera latifrons | reverse complement strand
TAATGAAAATCTTCAAAACTGTTTGTGTTGCCGCCAAAACTAAATACATTTGCCTTGCAAAGCATTAATACCTGACACAAAAAAAAAATTTATTAACAATGAAAGTACAAATAAGTGGTCATGTAAATTTTGTCAAATTTCAATCCAATCTGTTTTCAGCTTGAGCGATTAACAGCTATAATAAATTTTATGTGGATGGAAAAGGAAGAACAAAAATTTACGCAATATTCAATACATATATAATTACGTAAAATGTCTTTAAATAATAATTTATACACATATGTTCATATGTATGTAGAAATGATATATCCGCGGAAAACACATTCGTATGCATATTTAAGCAGATCTAATAACCGTTAGATGATGAAATTACCGCTAAAACCAAGCGAATTTCACTTATTGTAACAGAAAATTGTAATTATACCATTTCGTAATTCGTATCCGCTATTTTTTGTAGCTTTTAGTAAAAAGCTGTTTTTTGCTTGCGACCAGTTGTTGTTGTTTTTGTATTACAATAAGTGCGCATTTGCATTTGCCAGCTTTCGCCAGTTTACTAATTTGTCCCATGCAAACACCTTTACAAATTGCAAATTTTCGCAAACCCACTTAGCGCAGACGCTTAACGTTCCCTTCAAACGCGGCTTTTGGGGTGCCACGTATAAGTGGAAAATATAAAATTTTAATTAGTGAGAATTCAAAACCATTTGATACTACTATAAGTGCGAGGCAGTTATAAAAAGTTAGTAAGACCTGTAAACTGAAGAAAGAAAATATTTAAAGAGAAAAGAGTCATCACTTATCGGAAACTTTTCCGATTGGGAATTAAGACGAAAACTTAGTTTGCTGTCAAAAAATTTCTTTGCAATTAAGAATATTGAAAAAAATTGGGTTTTGCAATTTGTCAAGTTGAGTGAGATGACAACTGTGTGTCAAAGGAATGCTGTCCGCAAAATTTCACCTAAAACTCAGTATCATTTCTCAGCCATAGATAATAATAATTTATGTTTTTTTTTATAAAATTACAAATTTTTTAATCATGTCAACACGAAAATTATTTTTAATTCCGTAGCAAAATTACCATGCAAATTTTTCAATTCTGTTTTGAAGAATTTTCTTCCATTACAATTTTTTGGAACTCAATTTCAAATCTGCTTATAATAAGGCGAGGTTGTCACGCAATCTTGTTCATTTCTTGAAATCAAATAACAAAATAAATTTTTCAATATTAGGAGCTAATATACCATTTAAGTAAAATACACTTTTTTTAAAACTCAGTACA
>NW_017536992.1:285516-286936 GCF_001853355.1 Bactrocera latifrons | reverse complement strand
ATTTAAAAAAAAAAAATCAGTAAGACTAATGAGAGAGGTATTTCAAATGTATTTATTTTTTAGTTTGTTGCATAATATAAGATACTCCTATTGGTTTTTATATGATTCATTTCAAAAGGAACCTCGTCATCAATTAATCCATTCAATTTCAAATTTTTTACGTTAATTTCTGCTTACTGATAATTTTCAAGCCAATTTGTTTTATTATTTTTTCATTAAATTATGCTTTTTTACTGCTACTTGTACTTTAGTTGCGAATTTAGGTTATGTTAGAACCATATGAATTGCGGATCTCTTTATATGCCATTAATAGGCCTGTCAAGATTTGCAAATATATTTTTAAAATTTTTTTTTAATATACATACATATACATATTGTATATTACTTAATTTGTTTCTTATTTCCTATCTTAGTTTCAATCTGTTTAGCCTAGATGCCTGACCTAACCCTCCCACACCTGACTTTTGTAGCCTCCACTTTTGTCGTTGACGAATTTGAAAATTCTTATCACTTTTCATTTGTATGTGTGTTCTTATTACATATACTCCACACATCTGTTTTCTCCCTTTCCTTTCTTTTCTTCTTCCTTTGCACTCTTTCGCATATTCCATATGCGTTTGCGTCTTAATTATTAATTCGAAAACTAAAGCTACTTTGGTAAATTTGAAAATCCTATATCTTAAATATTAAATTTCAAAACACAATGCTTATTTTATTTGTTCAAAATGTATGCTCTCTTATAAACTAATTCCTCTGCTTTCTTATTATTTTGAATACTCTCTTATGCACTAATAAATTTCTTTTTTCTGCTTATTCAAAAATATGCTTTTTTCGTAAATTCATAAATTTGTTAGCATAACTACTTTAAAGACAACAGAAGTGTAACTTAAAAACACCTAGAATTCTACAAAGTATTATAATTTTTGTTTTTGCTTCTTTCTTTAAGCGTTTTTAACTTTTGTCACCTTTCTTTCGAGTGTGTTCTCTTCGTTTAGTGCTATCCCTGTGCGAAATTCTGTACTTATTATTTGCCCTCGGCTTTACGGAGTCTCATACATTACCACCTGCTTTGCAAAAAGGTAGTTATATAACTTAAAAAATAGCTAAAAAATAACCAAAAAATAACTAAAAAAACAAAAAAATAGAAGCATTGAGCTTCTGGCTTCTGAGTCATGCGTGGAAATGTTCTCATTCTCGTCTTCTCGCAATTTATGCGCGGTTTAAACAATATCTTGGCTATAATGACAAGTAATGCTATACCTAATTAAGCCATATAGTTACGTGCTCAGTTAAGCTTTAGCGTTGATAAATTTAATTGGGGGTTTCTACCGTGTTCCTACAGGGTATATGAACATAGAGGTTGTGAAGTTAAAAAATAAAAATTTCGAATTGTTTTCCAATAATTGCAGCTGCGTTAACA
>NW_017536992.1:255169-280205 GCF_001853355.1 Bactrocera latifrons | reverse complement strand
AATATTTTATTAAAATTAGGCATTATTTTTATTTTATTATTATTTAATTTCGAAGCATATATGTTCAAAGAAAATAAGTGTAAAATTAATTAGCATAATTAGAATTATATCACCCTGTATATGTTGAAGTTCATAAAACTTATAGTAATTATAGCATTTGTATATTATGTGTATACATGTTTTATATATATGTAAATATGTATGCGTGTTTGTATAGATGCATCTACAATTAACTGCTAGTTACGTATAAACTAAAGCAACCAATTACCCATAATTATATAATGCAAACAATTACATAGCGTCACTCAAAATGCAAAATAACGTTACATTTTTCATAAGTTGACAGGCGACGAAAAAAACGATGGATGGATTGTTTCAATAAGAGTGGTTACATTATACTCTTATTGAAACAAAATTTGAGTTTTGGTTATAAAGTGGTTATGTATAGGTTATGAAATGGTTATGTATAGGTTATGAAATGGTTATATATTGGTTATAAAATGGTTATAAACTGATTATATATCGGTTATTTTTGAGAGGGGAAACTGAAAATTCAATCGTAATCTATAAAGAACTCAATTTCTTCTTTTGCTGATACGTTATTTTGCATTTTAGTTGACGATATTCATATTCAACGGTAAATGGCTTGTTTGCATTTTTCAATATTTTTCCATATTTATTATTATTTAAACAATTTTTTTTTTGGTAATTAACAAGCACATTTATAATGCAAGTTTTTATTAAATTATGAAGGTAGCATTGTTATAATAAATTTTTAATATTAATATTTCTGCATATTTATTTAAAAAAAAAGCCAACTTTCTTAGCATGCAATATTCGGCATTTCATCGTGCGTTCGTGTCTAAGTTCGCCACTAGTTGTGTGCAATAAAAATTAAGGTACATGTAGGGTGTTTATATTTTCAACAAAATCATGATTTTTTCTCAACAATATCAAGCAACATAAAATTCAAAAAACAACTATTTGTGCATAAAAATACACTCATAGCTGAAATGAGCGCTAAATTACATAACAAAAAGTATTTATTCATTGAAAAATTAAACACAATAAATCGACGCTATGAAATTATGCATTTTGCGCAATATTTCAAGAAAGTTAGTATTATAACGTCATATAAATTTTTTTTTTTTACATTACTTTCGGCATTTCTGCAATTTTTCACACACGACGTTGCATATATGCATGTGTACGAGTGTGTTTATGGTAAACAAAACAAACTTAAACGAAAAACATTAGCAGCCAAACTAAACTTAAAGATTTTTCATCAAATAATTCATTATATTTGTTAATGATATTATATATGTGTGTGTTTCATTAATAAAACACATCGCTTATTAGAAAAAAAAAACACTTAATATATAACATGCTATATATATATATATATATTGTATATATGTACGCATATGTGTAGTTATGTATTTAAAAATATGTTTTAACAACTAAGTGCACGGTTCATAGCCACGCATGTGTTTGCGCAAGTTTTCATAGCGCCACTGCACAATTGGTTTCGTTGATGTTCAGGCGCCTAAAAGTGCACCAACACATTGTTGAATGTGTGTGCGTGTGTTTGCAACAAATTTCTCACGTTTCTTTGCTTATCACTACCTTGAATTCATTCTTCCATGCCTAACTCACTAAATTGGTATATCGAAAATAGTAGTTTATTTTTATATATACATATATGTATGTTTGTTTGTTTGTGTTAAAAAATGTCTGCATTCATTTGCACGTGAAAGTAAAATTTAAAAAATCCTTAAAGCCTAGGCATTTATACGTACATAAGTATAAACATAGCGTTAGTTTGTAAGCCAACAAGAGCATTTATATATATGCTTCCATGTAGTTTTATATATATAAGTATGCTTGTATGTATGGCTCATATTTAATTTTATAACGCTCTAGGCAGCAACAACAACCGCTAATATTGTTTTATATCCGCTCATTAACCCCTACTTTTCACCGCATAACATTAGCACTTAAAAGCTAGGTTATATATATGTATATGTATTTCTATAACTGTGGCCTCTTTCGTTTACATTTAACAATTTTTTTTACATAAAAACATGCTTTCTGCGTCTTCTTTGTTATCATTTATGCTCTACCAGCTGATAATCTTCTTTGTAACACAACTTTTCCGTACACCCCGTAAATTATTCACTCCTCTCGCCAGTCAACATTCACACTCCTTTCACTGTTGTTTGTGTATAACTCTTAACTCTTCTACTCCTCGGCTACAGTTGTCATTACAATGTGCTTGCTTTCGTTTTTACTCTCCTCACTCTTCATAACGCCTTTCATTTTCACTTTTGAGCCTCCAATATTTATCCTTAATAGCTATTCACATCTTCGATTTTTCACTTCTCGTTTCTCACGCTTCTATGAGTGCTTTAGATCCTCGAGACCGCCATTTGGTACGCCACTCTTCACATTCTCCAGCACTTTGTTCACGAAGTCAGTGGTATCGCCAGCTATACGCAGACCAGCTGGAAGAGTGAAAGCGAATTGTTTAGTAAAACAACGAAAATATAGAAATTTGACAGTTGGGGTGGTAAGGACTGCTAAAATTAGTCAGTTAAATAACTAATGATCCCAAGTTAAGTCTAGAAAGTGGTCACTTTGACATTTGCTTCAAATCCCACAACAGCCTGTTCTACGTTAACGGAATTGACACGGATTTTATACAGCCAAGGGCTGTTCTTTCGGAGATCTAACCTGTTGTTGTTGTTGTTGTTGTTGCAACGGGTGTCTAAGACCGCTTGAATGCTAAAGATTAGATAAGTTGTCATCGATGTCATCCAACCGTAGGCACAGAAAATGTGCAGTTTCGACGGGGTTGGACCATAGGGAGAAAAATGTCAGATCTTTGGGGTTAGCAGGGCATGCAAAGAGGGGCTAGTGTCATGCGGGGGCTCATTGCACACAGGACATATGTTTAATATGCCAGGAACTATATAAGACTTAAACCTATTACAATATCCAGAACGAAGCTGAGCAAGGCTCACTCTCGCTTCTCGCGGCAACTCGAGCTCTTCGTCTGCAATGGGTGTGGTTAAAATCCAAGTAGGCCATTCACTGAGAGGGAGTCGGGGAAGGTGTTAATGGCTTCACTGTGATTGGCGGTCAGTGCTTGCCTGACTTTAGTTGCGTCCAAAGCCTTGTCGGCGTATTATCTTATGTCGTTAAGGTAGTTGAGGAAGGACCTCTTGATGCTCCTAGGAGACGGTTCTGCTCCAAGCAGGTGACTGCAGGGATGACAGAAGCGAGAAAGGTCGAAGAGGTAGCCGTTCCCGTTTGAGCTAACCTCGTTTGGATCGGTAAGTATTTTTTTAAAACTTTGTTTCAAAAATTAATACAATTTATAGGTTAGGTTAACATCAAAATAGAAGAACTGATTAAAATATTAACCCAGGACGTCATAAAACTTTTTACAATTAGTCAAGATCGTGAAATATATTAAAATTGGTGTGTTCGCCGTAGCGAACTGAAAACTAAAAAGACAATATATAGAAAACAGTAATCTATGGAAAAGTCCATGTCCCAGCCGCGAGCATTTAAATATAACAACCCATAATATTCTTAACCACAACAATTTTTACTGCCCACAAAAAGTGCATTTATCACAGCAGTTATAAAATCCCCAAACTCCAAAATTCCCAGAACACATTTCCATATAACCGTACTCACTTTGTGCTGTTTTGTAGATCTGTTCGATGCGCTGATTTATCGCCTCGGTGTGCTCGACATTATTTTGATTTTGATATTTGAGCGCCAAAGCTTGTTTTAGTTCGAAAATGCCATTAATTAAACGTTCTGTAAACGAAAAATATTCAGAAAAAATTAGTATGAACCTGTAGCTTGGTGCTTGAAGTTTGTCGAATACTTACTGTGTTCAATTTCCAGTCCAAAAAGTTTGATTTTGTTCGCCTCGTGCTGTGCCTTCTTTTTGAGCCGGCAAGCGCGTGAGGCCAATTTATTTTTCTCTTTGCGCGATTTCGGACGCACATTGAAGGGTAACTCGGACACGGGCGTCATGTCGTTGATGGTGCGACCCAACTTGTCCAGCTCCTTGCCGATGACGTGCAATTTGCGTGGATTCGGCGTAAGATCATTACCATCACCCTTGCGCGCCTTGCCGCTGTGCTGTAAATATGTAATGTAGAAAAATGTTGTTAGCATGTGGAAACGCGTTAGAGAACTACAGTTAATAGTAGCCTGCATTAGAACTGCAGCTGTGGTTCGTTGATGCAATTGGTTGTATTTACTTTGAATACCTTGATACCACGCACGGAACAATTAGGACTGAACACCGGATCGGTGGCCTCGTTCAAGACGTGCGGATCCTCCAGACGTGATTGGAACACAAGCCGTTTGCCCTTGGGACCCTTAGCTTGCACATTGTACTGCCAGAAGTAGCGCTCTTTGCCTTTACCGCCTGACATGTGGCCAGAAATGGTGGTGCGCGAGTCGTCCTCATTATCAGAGCCTAAGTGAGAAACGTAAAACAAAAAGTTAATAAATGTGCTCTTAATTTCCAGCGCACACCAAACATACCATCGCTGGATAAGTCATCATAATTATCGCTGTTGTAGTCTGTCGACGCATCGTCATCATCGTCCTGCGAGAAATCAATACCATCCGGCGACAACACGCTACCGGTGCTTAGCGACGAGAACGATTCAGCCTCGGCCAGCGAGCCAGTGGACAACAAATGCTGTCGCGGTTCACGTCGCATCCAAATATGTTCGAGTCCGAGATGTGTAGGCGCCGATGAAGACAGACGCGATATGGTTGTATCACTAGGATATTGGAACGATTTGCGCACCGAACCACCAGTGCTGCTGCCACCACCAGTGGTGCTGCCGAAACCGCTACTACTGCCACCGCTACTAGGACTGAGCGCATTACCGGAGAGCAGCAAGTGACTATTTCCCGGCACCGATTGACCCAACAAACCGGCACTGCCATTGACACGATCCGGCGACATGGAGAAACCCTTCTTCTGCAATTCCAACATGTTACGCGACTTCACCTGCAAGCTTTGTGAGCGATTGCCATGCGGCGGTGGTGGTGGCGTTATGGAATTCAACTGAAGTGGCGAATGCGAGGCCTGTTGGTGGAAAGGAATAAAAAAAAATATATATTTTGTAATTGCAAATGAACCGATATTCCAGCTTTGTAAATTTCTAAATTTGTGGACTCACCTGACTGCCCGGAGAGAATGAGTTCGAGCCCGAACTGCTCAACTGATGTTGCTGCTGCTTATTTGGTGTGCTATGGTAGATTTCGTATGGACTAGACGAGTTGTGGTGATTATTATGGTGTGTGTGTATGGCACCACCAGCACTGTTGCTGTGCTGTATACGTGGTTGTTGTTGTTGCTGCTGCGATTGCTGCTGTTGATGTTGCTGCTGCTGAGCCGTTTGCAGTTGTGTCAATTGTTGTTGTTGTTGTTGTTGTTGCTTATGCATCTGCAACAACTCCATTGGTGGTGCACCGCTAGGCGAGGCTTGTGGACTATTCAACTGTTGTAAATTGTTTGAGCTATTATTCTGTTGAGGCGATAGAATGAAGTCATTCTGTCCAGCACCGCTGTTCAAGAGCTCATCAAAATTATCGATCACATCGAGGAAGTGCTCATCGGGTATGTCACCGAAACCGGCAGCCTGTATCTCAGCCTTATCAATGGGAAAAATATAGTCTTCCTCCAGTGTAAATGGTTCATGTTTGGTGATAATAGCATTGCTGATGTCACTCCACATGGCGCTCGAGTTGGGCGTGCCGGTGACATCGAACATCAGCGAATTGTTGCCATCATCACCGGAGCGTATGCTATCATTCAGACCCAGCAGCGTGCTGGCCGAGTCCACGGTACCAACGCTGCCAACTATGCTATTGCTACCGCTATTGCTGATCGGCGAGGCATCGGCCGCATAGAAACCGTTGGACGTGATGCCGTGCAGTGGCGAAGCAGCGCCCAAGCTGACATCTTGCAGCAGCGTTGGCGACAACGAGGCAGCGTCCAGCGAGGCGACATCCAAACCGTAGTCGGAGAAATCGACAAAGAGACGAGGCTGTGAGTGCTGCAACGATTGTTGTTGCAGCTGGTGTTGTTGTTGGTGTTGTTGCTGTTGGTTATTTTGTTGTTGTTGTTGTTGTTGTGCAGACATCATGGAAGAGATTTGGTTGTGATTATGGCTATTGAGATGATGAGGATGATGCTGCAAGGGACTTGGACTGAGATGATGATGCGAATCTCGTTCTTGCGTCCAAGGATTATGACTTTGATTTGGATTATTACTGCGCGGTATGCTTATGGCGTTGGTCAGCATCACATTACTGCTACCGCTGATGCTGCCGCCACCAACACTACTACCAACGCTGTTGCCGCCGACACTGGTGAATGTGTGCTGCGACTGTTGCTGTTGCTGTTGGTGTTGTTGGTCGTTTGGTGTGTTGGCGTTCGAATTTGTATTTGATAGGTAATTGGAATTGGGACTGGAGTTGGAATTTGTATTGAAAACGGTATTCACATTCAACTGCTGCAATGGGCTAAGTGCGGGCAGCGTCGATGTGCCGAAGAGTAGACTGGAAGTGTTGCTGTTGCTCAGCGCCAACGAGAAGATATCACACTTTAGTGGATTGCTGCTGTTGGACGAGGTGTCGAATAGATCGGTCGACATGGAAAATAATTGATTCTCGGTCATTTTACGACAAGTGCTGACACTTTTGCGGCAGCCGGTGCATAGATTGCGGTCACTAGGACGCTGCTGCTGCTGCTGCTACTGGTACTGTTGCGACACACGCTGCTACTCGGCTATTAGACGATATGTGTGAGACGACTAATGAAAAGCCTTTGTTGTCGGCTGTGGTTGGGCGTTAATTAATGGCGTTGGCGCCGACGCCGCGGCCTGTGGTGGCTAATAAACGACTCCTAGTAGAGGTTGAGCTGTAAATAGAAACAATATAATTAGGTTAGGTTATTTTTAGTTTGGTAATTAAGAGCAGATCTATAATCTATTTTTTAATAAAATAATATTTAAGAAAAAATTTATTAAAATAATAATAAAATAGTATAAAATTAAAATACTATTTAAAAAACAATAAAACAAGAAAAGACCTTCACCACGGCTAAAATACCTTCTCACGTCGTGTCAAACTAAATATACCCGGTTCAGGCCAGAAAAAAATACAATAAAATTGACAGCTGTCAAATACTAAAAATTTCAGCTAAATTAATTACTAACATGTGGAGTCAACTAACTTATTAATTGTCTCATCTAGTTTAAAAATGTTATAAGAATATCTGTAAAATAATACAAAATACAACCCTGCATGTATATGGGTTACAACTTCGGAAATATTAAGAGATTGTTTACTGCCAGGGTTTTATTGAAAACTCATTAAGAATATTGAAAATTGTTTGGCCTTCGCACTTTTGCACATTTATGCTCGGAATTAAAATGCCATTAATGAGCGGCTAGTGCAGACAGGGCGTGGTAACTTACCACGCAGAGATCAAGTTCATTAAGTAAGCAAATCGCAAGCATAACTAAATCAACTGCCATTCAATTATTTTTATTTGAATGTCTACGACTACTGTATACAGTTATATTTGCATATGGAAAGCAATAACAATATGAGCTATAATACAGAATCCAGTAATAATCTTGTCTATTTATCGACGTTTGATGATTTTTGTTGCTCCAATAGAGATAGACGATGGATTAAAACCGCAAGAGCATATGTATTTAGATGTTCAAAAAAGTTAATCTGCAAATAACCTGCAACTATATTGGTGTAATATTCTCTATCTATATTGTAATAACGATTATATACTATTACATGATTATAAAATGGCATTTTCTGTATATATATATATTTATACAATTATATCGATAATTATCGATAAAAATTTACTAATTACATGTGTTTTAGTACTATTAATACCATGATTCTATTTTGTTCGGTGAATATCAAATTATCGATACTTATGTAATAATTAATCGTTTATTACTTAACTACTCTTATGTGTTCTTCAATATAGTTATCTCCCCGAATGTATTTTTCTTGATAAATATCTAAAATATTAATATTTATGTATTAAAGTATCGATAACGATATTTACGAAAAATTGTATTTATCGATAAAATTTTTACTACTTACAAAATAATCGATAATTATCGATACAAATATACTACTTACAAATGCATTTCTCAGTAATGTTATCACCATGATTTTATTTTGTTCAGTAAATATCTAAAATATCGATATTTACGTAATAATTAATCGATAATTATCAATGAAAAATTACTACTGTTGTGTCTTTCTTAGAGGGGCTAAGGTTTTCATGGTAAAAAAAAAATTTTTTTTGCGAATTTATTTCTTAAATATGGATTGAGTAATTTCATTCGAACATTTTGTACATTATTAAGCAACTATCGATATTTATGTAATATTGACGATAATGATCGATTAAACTCACTTGTCACTTACTTAGGTGCTTCTTAAACCATTTATAATCTTATTATATTTTTATCGATACATTTCCAAAGTATCGATATTTATGTAATAATTAATCGATAACTATCGATAAAAAAATTTACTACACTTATTTACTACACCTTGATTGCAGTTTTCTCGATAAATTTCTAAACTATCGATATTTATATAATAATGAATCGATAAAATATACTTCTCTTCTGTATTTCCTAGTATAATTATTATCATAAATATCTATTAAAACATTCGAAACAATAATTCATATGGCAGCCACGTTTGCGAGAAACCATTTAAAAGCCATAATCTGTATTTAATGTCTATTATAGACGTTACAGCGTACGAACGAAAATGTATCTAAACATAGAAATAATAAATACACGCGCAGCAAAGTGTGATAATCCACAAAACAAAGAAAAAGCAGCCGCCAACAGATCAGTCTGCCTGCGAGGAGTGAGTGCTTATAATTTACTGCTTCATGTTATTTTTCTATTAATTTGCCATTAATAAAAGCGATATAAAAGCGTGCAACATAAATACATATTTACCTCTTGTGTGTATGTGTATGTTGATGTATATGCATGTGCACTCTTATAGCCCATAATTGCGCTGCGCACAGCAAGCGCCAAGAAAATTGTAAACAAATTAAAAATTGCACTCGAGAAACGTGTCGGCAATCTAGTATGTACATATGTGAATGTGCAGCTGTGTGTATGTCTGTATGTATTAATTTCTGTTGATAAACAGTTACTTAACTGCATAACATTGTATTACCAACTAGACTGTCATTAGCATTTTTGCTAATTTTATCTAGCTTGTGGGAAAACATGCTGAGGACGATTGAGAGTGCCGCTGAGAGAGTGAATTGGCGAGGAGAGTTTGTTGAAAAAGAATAACGAAAAACAAAATACTCTAAATGTAAATGTAATTGAAGTTTATTTACGTAGGTACATAAATACAGACAGATGAGAGAAAAAAAATATCAAAAAAAAAAAAATAACAAACAATCAACACGTGCCAATATTGCGAGAAGCATACACACATAAATATAAGGATCTAATTATAAGTATATTTATAATGCAGTTGAGTAATTTTATCAATGCAACGAAATGCAAACGGGTTTTAGCAAAAACAATAACAATATAAATAAACAAAGGCATTCATAAACAGTATGGCATTTTGGTTTATATGTAGTTTGATAATTAGTTTAATTAAAATATTGAAGATGGAAATAAAATAGAAATAAAATAAAAACAGATGAATAAAAAAAATATAAACAGTTTATATAATTTCCCTCATATTATATGTATAATTTAATGCACAATAGGGCAAGTAAAGAACTTTTTGTTGAATTTGATCAGCCAGTTTGTATGGCAGTTATTTGCTATAGTAGTTCGATTTGAACAATATGTTCAGGGATTGAAGCCTTGCCTTGGATAATAATCTGTACTAAATTTCGTGAAGATATCGTGTCAATAAAAAAACTTTTCCATACAAGCCTCTAACTTTGAGTGATCAGTTTGTATGGCAGCTATATGCTATAGTGATACGATCTGAATAATTTCTTCGGAGATTATAGCATTACTTTAGATAATATTCTAAGCCGAATTTCGTACTGATATCTTAAGAAATAAAACAGTTTTCCATACAAGGTTTTCATTTTGAGCGATCAGTTTGTATGGCAGCTATATGCTATAGTGGCCCGATCTGAACAATTTCTTCGGAGATTATAGCATTAATTTAGATAATATTCTAAACCGAATTTCGTGCTGATATCTTAAGAAATAAAAAAGCTTTACATACAAGGTTTTAATTTTGAGCGATTAGTTTGTATGGCAGCTGTATGCTATAGTGGCCCGATCTGAACAATTTCTTCGGAGATTATAGCATTACTTTAGATAATATTCTAAGCCGAATTTCGTGCTGATATCGCAAGAAATAAAACAGTTTTCCATACAAGGCTCCAACTTTGAGTGATCAGTTTGTATGGCAGCTATATACTATAGTGGTCCGATCTGAACAATTTCTTCGGAGATTATAGCCTTGCTTTAGATAATATTCTAAGTCGAATTTTGTGCTGATATTTAAGAAATAAAAAAGCTTTACATACAAGGTTTTGATTTGGAGCGATTAGTTTGTATGGCAGCTATATGCTATAGTGGTCCGATCTGAACCATTTCTTCGGATATTATAGCATTACTTTAGATTATATTCTAAACCGAATTTCGTGCTGATATCTTAAGAAATAAAAAAGCTTTACATACAAGGTTTTGATTTTGAGCGATTAGTTTGTATGGCAGCTATATGCTATAGTGGTCCGATCTGAACAATTTCTTCGGAGATTATAGCATTGCTTTAGATAATATTCTAAGCTGAATTTCGTGCTGATATCTCAAGAAATAAAACAGTTTTCCATACAAGGTTTTCATTTTGAGCGATCGGTTTGTATGGCAGCTATATGCTGTAGTGGTTCAATATTGATAGTTCCGATAAATGAGCAGCTTTTAGGGGAGCAAAGTATGTGTGCAAAATTTCTGACCGATATCTCAAAATCTGAAGAACTAATTCACGAAATATCGATAATAAGCATACAGCAATATTTCAAAATTTACATACATATTTACACAGTTGAATTATGGCAAAGAAATGAAAATTATGAAAATTCCATTTTTAATCGTGTCCGCTGTTGCTCTTAGCTGTTGTTGTTGTTGCTATTATTGCTCACATAAATAGCAAACGTCTAAGTGGCGCATGGCACTCGCTGCCCCCAAAATACACTTACAGCTGCACAGCTTTGCAATTCATTGTCAGGGCTATGCACTAGCAAATATAAATATGTATAGATCTAAATACGTATGTTTGTACACTTATTATATGTGCATATGTATGTGTGCACTTTGTTACCGCCATCAAAAAAAGAAGCATCAATACTTGTTCATCATACGCCCCGTTGTACCGCGACAGTTTTATTGCCGTCTGCGGGTGTCGATGTCGATAGGAGTGCATATGCACGAATCTATGTACATACATACCTATGTGTACATAGCACATGTGTGCGTCAGCAAATATTTTCATATTTGTTGTAATTTTGTTTTTGCTTTGCCCCGCCGTCTGCAATGCAGCCAATGCAGTTTTTTCGCGCGCCCGTTCAATTGCAAGCAATTACTTTGGCGATTTGTTTTGTTCGTCACGCCCGTTGTTGTTCGCTTCGTTTGCCATTTCTCGCTTGCTGGCTGCAGTTTATTGCATTTCGCTTGTTTGCTCATTCGGCAATGTTGATGTTTGCACTTTTCCGCTTACTCTTCTTTCTGTCTTTCGCATTTTAATTTGTTTACAGAATGTTTTGTTGTTAGTATTGTTTCACCGATGCAGCGCGTGATTGTGATTTGCATTTTAGCGTGTGTACACTTTAGATTTTCACGGCGGTGTTTCGAGTTGGAAGCGATAGCGTTAGTTTTTACCGCTTGAAATAACAGATTTCTTAATGAACTAATTGGAAAGACGGTAAGTGGACTTTGAAAACGATTAGCTGACAGGACTTAGACTGAGATAAATCCGATTGCGTTCAGGTCATTAGCGTGTTAATGAAAAAGATGAGGTATCGTGCTTCTGCATCCACCGTGTTCTGCAGATCTGGCCTCCAGCGACTATTTCCTGTACTCAGATCTCAAAAGAATGCGCGCTGCGAAGAAATTTTTGTTAAATGAAGAGGTGATTGCCGAAACTGAGACCTATTTAGAAGCAAAGGACAACTCGTACTTCAAAAGTGGCATCGAAAAGTTGGAGCGTGCTTAGGAATGATTATTTCAATTTGCATTTATTCAAACCATTTTCATGTTGAATTTTCGGCATTTAATTTTCGTGAAATTTAGGTTTTCCGCAATTTCCCTAGCTTCGCCGTTGCATTGCCCAGTAAGGGCCTCCCTGCCTTTAAACAAATTCCACAGGGTTGCTTGTGGTGCGCTGAATCAATTTATTGTCAATTACGTACTAATTGGATAATTAATTGTTCTAGCTATAGCAAATTCGGAGCAATTAGTGGTGAAATTGTTGAAGATTCCTTAAATACTCAATTAAGAGTCTAAATATGGTATATTGATATGTAGATATTATGTGTTAGAAATTGCAGTGACTAATTATTCTAGAAGAGAAGTTGCAAAAATAAAGGAAAATAAATAACACGATATGGGTAACAAATATAAAGTATTTTCAACAATTTTCATTTACACATATACTTTTTCTGCATAGAATTGCCAACTATAGAAAAAAGAAAACTGAGAAAAAATGCCGTGCCAAGTAGAGAGCGCTCGTGCAAGTTTTAATTCAACTATATTTTGTTTTAGAGTTGCCAAGCATTATATATATTACTGTAAATTATTTATTAAATTTAATTGTTTGTTTGATATTATATATTTTGGTCTAGAGTTGCCAACCCTTAATAAACATGTTATTTCTTTATTATTTATTCTAGAGTTTCCAACACTTAAAAATTTGTTCATAAAAATAAATTTCTTATATATAATATATTTTGGTTTAGAGTTGCCAACCATGACTAAACTACTAAATGGCATATTTTTTAAATTATATTACATTAAATTATATTTATTTGCCAGGTCAGGGCAAAACAAAAATCATTTCGAAATCTCCCTTTTGCCAGTTTTTGGCTTTGAGTTCAGAGCAGAAAAGAAATAGATTTTTGTGAGAAAATATTTTGCCAATAATTTGGTATTTAAGTGAGTTAATTTATGCTATGCAGTATTATGCAATAATATATACTATTGTTAAATTATTAAACATTTTGATATTTATTCAATAATCAATTAAATTTATCAATATTTTGAAAGCAAAAAAAAAAAAACAAAAAAAAAAAAGTATATTTATGTATAATAAAAATAATTGCTTTTTACATATATTAATTAAATATAATTGCTCCACATTACTTTGTTTATTATGTAAGCTTTAATAAAATAAAATAAAATAAAATAAAAAATAAAAAAAAAATTGCTCCACAAACAACCATTGAAACTCAATGCTTCATGTGATATTTATCACAATTATGACAGCTAGGAAAATATGTGGCAAAAAATGGGTGTGTCAACAGAAGCAATAAATTGCTTACACACAAACAGAACATTATTAATTAAATTAAATAATTTTTTCTAGAATTTCTTCCTTAACATGCATATCATATACATAAATCTGTAAATGTTATAAGACTGTGGTTGTTGTTTACATGTGCTCCATATAGTACTTCAAAAAGCGAGCGAGCAAAACAATATTGATGACGATGGTGTGATGGGGAATATTTAGATGTAAGAATGAGTAATCTAAGCCATTAATTTGTGATTACGAAAACAATAACAAGATTTGAAAAATAAGAAAAATTATTAAAAACAACTAAGGAAGTTCATATATTTGTTTTTATGTATCGTATATAATATATGTATATGCTTGTTTTACAGTGTTATTTCCATCACAAAATTAACCAACATACGTCAATAGAAGTACGATCCACAAATTAAGTTATTTATTTAACGTCATAATATATGTGTGCGCGGCCCTGTATTCGTGTACTCTTAACAGTTCTTTGGTCTTCCGCCATTGACATCGGCGCGTCGGCTGTGATCGGCTGTGACTACGGCGCCCGTATAAATTTGGCAGAATTTCACACAGATTGACGTCGGCAAATCAGAAGTCGCGCGCACGGCCCGCCATATTACTAAGGAACATATGTATGTATGTATGTATATCAAACGGATTCGACAAAAACAAGATAAACTTTTAATCACATTACTTATATGCAGATAGTTGATATTGAATTTGTGGCACAGAGTGCTAGTTCTCACTATTCTCAAGAATATTAATATGAAACTAGTTCGATTTAGGTGAAAAAAGTGGTTTTTATTACATGATAAGCACCTCGAAAAATTATTAAAAAAAAGAAAACACAAGAAATGTTAAATATTTTGAGCATTTACGCATGTTCGAAAGAATTTCGAATTTTCGAAATAATGTAATAATCATCGAATTATTTTCTGCTGGATATATTTCAATTGTTATATTTACTCCTATCATTCATAAAAAAGTTTTTAAATGTTAATATATGTGACCTGGTCTACGAAAAGGGAGCTAACGTGCGAAAACTAGTTATGACTTTTTGGATTCTATCACGTGAAAAAGCATCTCATCTTCCATCCGAATCAACTAAAAAGTGAAAATTGATTTTTTGACATCTAAGCCCCCTTTCCGTAGACCAGGACACGTATACAAAAAAATTATCTAACAAACAACACAGATAATATTAATTTTTTACCATTTTTTCAATTTCGAAAAAATTTCGAATTTTCGAAATAACATAATAATCATCGAACAATTTTCTGCTGTGTATATTTCACTTGACGACTTCCTTATTTTCTTGTGGTTTGTTTATAGATTATATTTACATTTATTGAAAATTAACAGAAATCGGCTTAATAGTACTCCTATCATTCATAAAAAGATTTTTAAATGTTAATCACATTTACAAAAAAAAAAAAAAAAAAAAAAATTATCGGTAAAAATGAAGAAAATATTAATTTTTTCAACTTTTTGTAGCATTTTCACATTTTCGAAAAAATTTCGAATTTTCGAAATATTATAATTATTACACAACATTTACCTCCTGGGTATATTTCACTTGACTTCAAGTTATTTTCATGTTTTTTTATTTACAGTAGCGATTAGTCGACAGTGAATTTTTATATATTATTGTGTCTGTTTTTATTTTTGAATTGAAAGTGCGTCCTAATTTTGGCACGATTATGTCAAAAGAATTTTTGCGTTTTGACCAATTTTGCTTACCTACAAATATAGTTTGTCTGCAACGTCATTGTTATTTAAAAATATTTTGTTTAGAAATTTCAACCCACTCTTCATTATACATATACATATGTATGTATGTATGTATGCTTCGTCTCTTAGTTCATCATCACAGCTCTACAAATACCTTTAATTTTATTACTTGTGCTCAATTTTTTTTTTTTACGAATTATTCGCTTGCTTAACTGGAATAACAGCCACAATTGATCGCTGTACCTGCCTCTGTACGTCAACCGGTTTTTTTTATGGAATACAAATTTTTTCCAAAATTATTCTGCGGTGGTTTGTTTATTAAAGAGGTGCCAAAACAAGATTACGAAATTAGTCGCAACAGCTGATTTAGAAGCTGCTTAGTAAAAAGTTAACGAGTGCTTTGCTGCAGTTGTTGAGGTTTAAGTTTCTCCTTAACAAAAAAATTGAGAATTTTAGGAAAAGTACGTTGGATGCAAGCTATAGAATTTATTTTCTTCGGAAATTATTCGCATATACTCGGAATTTTTTTTTTTTTTTTTTTTTAATTAAAGATAATTTTAATTGTGTTCATACAAATAGAAAACAATTCGACAATACTCGTACATAGTATGTACTTTGAAACAAAATGATGCCACACTTAGTTTCGAAAACTATGTTTTCTTGACATATTTGCAATAAATCAGGAAGTCGATTTTTTTTTATTTTTTATTTTTTTTTTTTTACACTTAGTTTCGAAAACTATGTTTTCTGGACATATTTTGCAATAAATCAGGAAGTCGAATTTTTTTTTATTTTAAGTTGTCTTAATGTTTAAGTTGTCTTAAAAATATACACATATATGCAGTTAAAAATGCGATCATATAATTTTTGAAAAAATAAAATAAAAAATAATTTTCGAGCAGAGTTAGATATATGTTTCAAAAATCACGCGCCAATCTATTTTCGAAAACACTGTACTACAAATTTTTAAATAAACTCAACTACTAGCAACAGTCTATTTATTTGCAATATTTTTTCTATCAAATGTCAGCCAAGAATACGGAAATTTACGAAAACACTTAGTCATAAAACTCAACAGGGACATTTACGTCATTTATGTGCATACCAGAGGCGTAATTTATGTTGCGCTCATAAAAATATTTATTTACAGGTGTGGGTGCACTATATATGTATGTATGTCTGAATGAAAATATGGACTTATTTAAAATATGCTCGCTTTGCCACAGAGGTGGTCAATAAAAATCAAATACAAGTTCACTAATTTTATGGAGGCACATAGTAACGAACACACTTGAGTACTTAGATTGCTGGATTTTCGAAAAATGAATTTAACGGCGCTTTACTTAGCACACCTTAAGACTTCCTGGTCGTTAAATTGAAAGTAGCAGGTAGAAGGTTATGGCTAGCTGTTAGCATGATATTATTGCTAGTTTTATGTTTCAGTCAGGTGAGAAAAATAAAATTCCTGATGTATGTTTCACACATAAGTTTTTATAATAATAAAAAAAAAATTTGTGTTGGTGTCAGTTTCTAGAAATAATTTGATGAGTAATTTAGTGTGATGAAAGATGAAAATTTTTATGAATTTATTGTTACATGTAGACAAAAACTATATCGGAATAATTATTCTATACTAGATCGCTCCGAAATCAAGACATTTTGTCATCAGACAAATATTCAAGGTTTTAGTAGTGTTCTGCAGAGATTCTAAATCTGTGAAAAAAAAAATTAAGTAACGTTCGAAAGGTTATGATAATGACCGAGTATGGACAAAAAATCCATATTCAATTGTGAGAAAAAAGTACCTGGAAATTGTAAATAAAATGCAAAGTAAACCTCATCAGATGTAAAGATAAGAGCCGACCGAGATATTTCGTAAGCAACCTAAAAGTTAAGAATTCATTCGCCTAATGTAAAAACGAGAGATACTGCGGATGAATGAGGTATAGAAGCGCCTGCCTTAAAAAGTTAGTTTGTGCTGAAGATAAGGACTCGATCACATTTTTAAAATAATCAAGTGATTTCGAAGGATGGAGTCATGTGTAGAAGTTCACTTTGGAGTGGCCGGAAACAATTCCTTAAAATATGGCTCAAGCAACTTCCAGTTTTATACCAACTATCCTCTGAGTGGCATTTGAAGACGAGCTAAAAAGAGAACTCGAACCATTCCTGCCCAGGGTTGTACGTTGGGTTTGGGACACGCCACGTAAAAAACGCACCTAATGACTAAACATATGCTGAGTCAAAGCGAATAAATTTATAAAGACAAGCGTTTTTAGATAACATGCAAGAAACTTAAGAGATTTTGAATTGCTTGGCAAGAAAATGAAAATTGAAAATTAATGGAAGAACCCAATCATAACCTCACTTGCCCCTCACAGAAAAAGGATGCAAAGTAAATAAATAACTACAATAATCCTAAAAAATCCAAAAATAAAAGAATTTCATATTATAACAATATGAAGAATTCTACATTTTACGGCATTTTCAAGATATACATACTAATGAGGAGAATATCAACGCTTGGCATGAATGCTTGAACTGTTTAATCGCCACAAACGAATACTTGAAATCAAATTTTTTCGCTATTTCGTTTAACATTTCGGATATGAGGTTATTGAACTCGCCCGTACCGAAGGCTGACTACATTCTTTTTTTCATGTTTGTATATACTTGAATGTTTGCATGTATGTTCGGGGAAACACAATTATAATAAAAATATTAAAATTTGCTTTACTTTGCATAGTAAATAAATTATTTCAAGCATACATATCGACTTAATGAGGTAAAAAATTTAAATTTGCTTGGAAATTGATATTGAAATATTAACAACCAGTTCGATATTTAATTATCTAAGTGATTTGGTGAGTATGCGAACGATTCTTTGTTCATAAAAAAGTGGACTGGAATTTGTCATTTTATTATTTAGCAATCTGAATGTCAAAATACAACTGTCTGCGATAAAAAATCGATTAATTAAAGCTGAAAAGAACTAAATGCATAAGCCACATATGGGTTAACATTTTGGAACTAAGTAAAAAATTTAATGTAACTCAAATATGCAAAAGAGAAAGAAAATAATTAGAAATATAAGGATAAGGAGAGAAAAGGTAAATCGATATCGGTATCGATAAAAAATTATGCCGCAATTATCAAAAAAGTGTTGAGTTGCTGCTGGTTTTTCTAGAAGAATGTGTAGTCATTCAAAAACCATATTCTACCTAAACGACTGCTTAGTTATGAACATATAAAAAATGAAAAACTAGCTACTACAACTCGTATGCACACATACACTAGCTACACACGATCAAACTCGCCGGTTGCTGTCAGTATTAGTAGCCGTTTAAGGCAAAGCAGCGTTTGAAAAGCCGAAGAACATATGACTGGAACATAAAAAAATTAAAGCCAAAATAAATAAAAGTTTATAATAGCACAAAAAAAATAAAAAAAAATAAAATAAACATAGAAAGATAAAAAAAAACTAGAAAGAATGCAATAAAGTTGAAAATTGGCCTTTTAAGCAGGAGACAACAAAGGCTGAACTGAATGGCAACAAAGAAAGCGCCAAACTTGGAAAGGCAATAACAAAAATGAAAAGATTTCGATTACATAAATATATACATATGTACTATAATATATACTTATATGTAGATATGTACGAAAAGCAATTGGGTGATAAGTGCAAAATGTTCGGACTGCTAATTGAAGATCAACAGACAGAGCGAAAGACGGTCGAAGAAACGCTGGAGCGATAAGTATATACATATAGAATACATATAGCTGTATAATGTACATAATACTATGTATAATAGAGCATTCAATGAAAAGTATATCGGCATAAATTAGTAGATTACCAAAAACTCTTCATAATACATATATTATATTTAAGGCTGCTATATGCCTAGGTGATGGAATTATTTAAATTCATATTAGCAAGAAGTATGAAATATGCGGAAAATAAAAGCTTAACCAGAAAGTTTTATACATGTAAAGATTAGAATCTTGCTTTACAGTTGATAGCATCGCTTTCGGCTAGACAATACAATCCTTATAAATGCTCAAGGGTCAGTGTTTCTAAGATAACTGGCTTTGCAAATGGGAAAACTACCAGTTTTATAACTTATTTCAATGCAGTTGTGGTCACTGAAATTGATTTCGAAAACTTTTACATGAAAACAACAACTATACAATTTATGTTCCTTTTTAACTAAATTGAAACACAATTAGAGTGTCAGACACTTAACTATTAAGGATATGGTAAGTTTAGACAATTTGCTAATTGGTCCAATTATATTCGACAATTTGCTAAATGACTAAATTAAAGATATCGTAAGGTTAGACAATTTGTTAATGGACTAAATTAAGGATATGCCAACTTCGGATAATTTGCTAATTGACTAAATTAACTTTGACTATTTGCTAATTGACTAAATTAAGGCTATAGTAATTTAAGGTAGAATGGTAATGTAAATTAAGAACATGCTATTTTTAGATAATTTACTAATAGACTAAATTGACTTCGACAATTTGCTAATTGACTAAATTAACTTTGATTATTTACTAATTGACTCAACTAATTGGAAAGAAAAATAGAGAAAAATAGCCAGAAGAGGGCTTAGAATATCGCCAGAAGCTGAAGCAAATATTTGTTGCATAATACTTATATAACATTTATAGGGATTTATCTAAACCCCGTTTTTTTTAAATATATAACTATTATATTTAAGAATATTGTCGTTAAATTTTAAGTTGATCTGCAAATAGTTTCGGAGATAGGAGTGTATTTGTATGGACGCTTTGACTTGGCATAATCGGCGTTTAAACGCGTTTTTTCCGAAACGCGGTTTTCAAAGTAAGTGAAAAAGATATTTTCTGCAACTGTTATACCGTTCGCCTTGAAATTTTTACAAAACTGTCTCAGATATATTCGTCAGGAAATGGTTGAAGGAATGAAATTTTTGATAATAATATCTATATCAATTTTATAATTGGGAAGACTTTATACTATGTAATGTAAAAAAATGTGTACAAACGATTTAATGAAGTGTTACTGAACATAAAAATGCAAAATATATGTGTAAAATTAATTTTAAATCGAAAAAATACGTAATTCAAATAGTGATACGTACATATATACATATATACATATAAGTATGTATACAATTAAGTGCTATCACTAATTTTCAATAATATATATAAAGTTATGTAGGTGTTTGTTTAAAATCATGCATGCCTGTGTTTGTGGACGAGGAAGCGTGACAGTTTATGGTCGCCCGCCATGATGAGACGCCATATTTGAAAAAAAAAAACTTAAAACATGCATATAAAGTGACGGCAGATTGGTGCGGTGAGCATTTAACACAGATACATACATACAAACAAACAAGCAAACACAAAATAAACTGTTTAGCGAATGTCAGTGTACTCAACTAAAATAAACGATGAGCGATAAAACCACTGAACTGAAGGCAAAAATGAAAATATATTTCAGAAAAATTTTTACTGGTACATAATAAAAAATAATAATGACAATAAAAGGTGAATTAAAGAGAAAGAAAATGAACGTATCTATACAGCAGACATCTAAAAAAAAAAAWGCACACACAAAAAGTGCCGAAAAAATAGAATTTTTGCTAAAAGCCGAAGCTTGTTAAATAAAAAAATGTATACATGTACGAATCAAGAGTAGGAGTACAAAAATAATCAAGCAAAACTAAAAGGCGCACACAAAGTAATCTTAAAAGTTCTGCCAACGTCAACAAAGCCAAGCAGCTGTATTTTCATTTAATGAGCGCGAAATGTGCTCGTAACAAATAAGCGAGAGCGAGCGGCACAAATATTGTAAACAGAGCGGGAGGGTGATTTTATTTATTTATTTACCTTTTTATTTTTTGCTTGAAACAAAAAAGGTAATCGAAAAATGTCAACAGAGCGCCAAAGTAGAGCTTTCGTGGCTCTCGTGACATTCCCGCTCATAAGTTTAGGCGCCGGAGCGTATCGCTCTCTGGTATTAAAAGTGCTTGCGTACTCTTTAACGCTCTCTGTATACTTGCTTGTCTACTTTGCTTTCATTCTTCGCGTTTCGCTTTTGTTAATGGAATTCTTCTAACAATGAGCGTATGTATTTGTGTGGGAATAGCACGATATGTGATGAATACAGAATTCAAAACAAAATATAAAAAATAAACAGTATTGACCTTGAGTGTGGCTAATAACTGTGTATACGATGACAAGCGAGCGCAAAATTTAAACGAATCAAAAAAAAAAAAAGGAAAGCTGTTTTGACTGACTGACGACTGACTGAATGCTTGTCTGGCTGTGTGACTCTCTGTATTGTGAGCTGACACGTTAAACTGCTCGACGAAGTATGAAGTGTAAGTGTACACCCGCATACAGACGCATATTACATAAATTATTTATTTATTAATCACTTATAAGTATGTAAGTACATAATACTCATTCCACGCATACTTTCATTGTAATTTGATTAGGTGAGTCTCAATTGAACAAGCTGCTAGAATTGTATAAAGAACTTGTACTTATTATATACATACATATACATATATAAATGTATAAGAAACACTTTATTACATAATTTACGTCACTATGAGCACACCTGAGAATTGTTACATGCAAGATAATGAAGCTAACAATTTGAACTCACTTCGATTTTGTATTATTTGACTACCTTTAACTCTTTTTAAGTACATTTTAATAAAATTTCACTAAATTTTCCTGGATTTATTTAATTTTTAAGTAAATTAAAATATAATTAGAGTGTCAGATGGCACTTAATTAAGTCAATTACCAATTTTTTCTTCTATATAGCTGTAGGAAGTTTGTAAATTCAGTAAATTAAGAATATCCTTAGTCTAGAAAATTTGCTAATTGGCTAAATTAACTTCGAAAATTCGCTTATTGAGTAAATTATGGATATGGTAAGTTTAGACAATTTTGTAATGGACAAAATTAAGAATATGGTAACTTTAAATAATTTGCTAATCGACTAAATTAATGATTTGCTATGTTTAGAAAATTTGGTAATGGACTAAATTAAGAATATAGTAACTTTAAATAATTTGCTAATTCAATAAATTAAGTTTGACTATTTGTTAATTGAATAAATTAACAATATGCTATGTTTAGAGAATTTGTTAATGAAATAAATTAACTTTGAAAATTAGGTAATTGCTATTTGCTAATTGACTAAATTAACTTTGACTATTTGTTAATTGAATTATTAAGAGGTAATCTAAAGAACTTTTTAAAATTAAATTTTATATAAATTAGTTCAAATGAAATTAATTGACTTAGAATATAACAATTTACTCACATTTGCTTTTATTTTTATCGATAAGAAGTAATGCAGATAATTTAATTAATTGACAACCTTGTAAGAAATTGTGGTTAATTGAAATATTTGAATAGCAATTAAGTAAAATTATGCCAACTGCAATAAAGCGACCTGAATTAAATTACAAATTAATAGAATTCAAAAAAAAAAAGATTCAATTAAGCTTAAAATAATTAGATTAAACTTAATTGAATTACATTAGTAATGTGTAGAGTTGAGTTATATTTTTTTGAATTAAGTTTGAATTAAACCTAAAATAGTAAAATATTAATTAATTAAGGCTTAATTGACTACCACCAAAAATTAACTGACACAAACTCAAAGTGAACGAATAGTAATGAAACTTTCTTAAAATACACAAAACTAAATATAATTCGATGGTCGATTCGAATGAGACTAGAAGAGTTGGCACAAGTTATTCAAATTATTGTCATTAATTTTGTTCATATTTCTAGGATCATGCTACTGGCATTTCCGATATTTGTTGATCCTTTTCTCAGGCTACTTTTTACTGACAATCCTTTTAACTTAGTCAATTAGCAAATTATTTGGTCATAGACACAGGACTAATTAACTAAATTATGGATTTTCTAACATTCAGCACTTTCAAGACCGAATTATGCGATTTAGAAATTAATTTCAATTTCAAATCAGCAGATAATGGAAAATCAATAATTGCTGATAAGTTTAGACTTTGAAAGCTCTTGAAAACTTTAAATTAAATTACTAGTGATTAAAGAACTATCTAAAATGGAATTAAATGAGGTTAGATGGCAAAATTGATAAAGAATAAAAAAAAATTAAAAAAAAAAAGAAAATAAAACGGCGAAATCAGCAGTTAAAATAATATACAAAGCAATGTACTGCTGAATGAGTCGTTTGCTCTAGAAAAAATGAGTCTTGGCGGAAAAAAACGCAATGAATGAAACGGCACGCGTTATCTCTAGACGCGCTTTGAAGCTCCGCAATCGAGGCATTGTTTAATATTTAATAAAAAAAAATATAAATAATAAAAGCCAAAAGCATTGACCAGAAGGAAGTGACTGCGAAAAGCATTGTAAAAACAGTATACACAAAGAAAAATGCAAATTATGCAAAATCAGAAACAAGTGATTAAAAGAAGCAATCAAACTATGGTTTTTGTTGTGTGAAACTTTTTGCATATTCGCTTAATAACGAAACCGTTCGGATGGGCGGGTAGGATCTGGTGGCAACGATGTGCGTATGATTGATTTAGATTTTACACGCACATAAAAAATATATTTTTTTTTATTTATTATATTAAATATAGAATTCTATATATATCTTGACGGGATGCTGACACACTGATAAGGTTGCCACACACATATAAAAAATGCATGCATTCAATAGCATTTGTGTGTATGCACACATACTCCAGTTGCAACTGACTCGCGTTTCGCTGATAAAGCACATTCTGTTCAACATAACCGTTAAACATTTTTCGAAGAAAATAGTGAATTTCCTTAGAAAAAGTTTATATTGTCATTCTATGTACATATATTTAATAAGTGTCACTTCAAAGTATTCATATATAATATTTTTTTGTATAGTAAGTAAAACAAGTTCACTTAGTTTTTAATAAAAATTAATTTAATTAAAGTCACTATTTAAATTGACATAATTTTACTTAATTGTTGTTCAAAAATTTCAATTATCTCATTTATCTGCATTATTTCCTATCTTTAATACTAGTGGTAATTCGGATTTAATTGTTTTTCTACAATTCAGTTGAACTCAATAAATTTAATTTCAACTCAATTTAACTTAATTATATTTAATATAATAATAATAAACAATTTCCTAGATTCCCTCTTAATTCAGTCAATTGGAAAATTGTTAAAGTTAATTTAGTTCATTAGGAAGTAAATTGCGTAAACATAGCATATTCTTAATTTAGTCAATTAACAAATATTCCAAGTTAATTTAGTCAATTAGAAAATTGTCAAAGCTAATTTTTGTTCATTAGTAAGCAAATTGCCTTAACATATCATATGCTTAATTTAGTCAATTAGCAAATAATCAAAGTTAAGTTAGATCATTAGGAAGTAAATTGCCTAAACATAACATATTTTTAATTTAGTCAATTAGCAAATATTTCAACTTAAGTTAGTCAATTAGAAAATTGCCAAAGCTAATTTAGTTCATTTGCAAACGAATTGCTTAAACATAGAATATCCTTAATTTAGTCAATTAGCAAACAAAAGTTTATTGTTAAAAAAGAACTGGTTTAGTTTCGAAAAAAGATATTTCGCAATTTTTTTTACAATATTAAATTTTAAAGCAACACTGATTTGTGAACCAAAACTAAAAAAT